>NW_017731529.1:1856007-1912833 GCF_001890085.2 Hipposideros armiger
ATATATATATATATATATATATATATATATATATATATATGGAGAGAGAGAGAGACACGGTGTAGACAAGCAAGAAGAAAAGCTGAGGGCTAGAAGGGAGGCTATTTCAAAATCTAGAAGAGAGCACAGGGTCTTGGATCACAATGGTAGCAGTGGCTATAGGGGGAGAAGTAAGAATTTAGATGCGTTTGGAATGTAGAGCCCATAGGACTTCCTGATCGAATGGACATGGGGATGGTGAGAGAAAGTCTCCACATGTGGATAGAGAGGCTTTTCTAAAATGTAAATTTGAAATGTGAATAGCTTAATACCCTGCAATAGCTCTGTCTCATTCACCACGAACAAACATAAAACAAAATAAAACTTTAACAGAAGCATACTGGGATCTCCAGCATCTAGTCCACGGCTGGTCTCATCTCTCGCCATTTTGCATTTTACACACCAGCCATAATGAACAGCTGACTTCTCACCTTCCATTCCCCACCCTCTACAACTCAGCTCATGCATTTATTTTCCACAAAAGCCTTCCCCAGTTCTTGGTGTATTAGTTTCCTGTACCTGCTGAATAAATTGTCACAAACCTGGTGGCTTAATGCAACAGAAATGTGTTCTCTCACAGTTCTGGGGTCTGAGTGCGAATCCAGGTGTTGACAGGCTGCGTTCCCTCTGGAGGTCTGAGGGGAGAACCTGTCCCTTGACTTTTCCGGCTTCTGGTGGCCTCTGCCATTCCTTGGCTTGTGGCTGCATCACTCCAATCAACCTCTGTCTCTGTCTTCAGGTCGCCGCCTCTTCTGTGTGTCTGTGTCAAAGCTCCCTCTGCTTCTTTTCTTTTTTTTTCTTTTTTAATGATTAAAGACCCCTGTCACATGTGGTGCCTTTTTTTTTTTTTTAAGGATTTTTGTTGGGGAACTGGGGGAGGGGAACAGCGCTGGGGAATTGGGGGAAGAGGAATAGACAAGTTGCTGTCCTTTTGTTCTTCAGTCTAGTTGTGGAGGACGTCGCTTCATGGCCCATGTTGGTATTATCATTGTGCTCTTCCCAGGTGAGGCAGATTGGTCGCCAGCCCTTGGACAGCCACTTATGGTTGCTCACGGCAGCTCACGCTGGCTGCAGGCCACTCACGCTGGATGCTGGCCACTCACAGTAGCTTACGGCAGCCCACTGCAGCCCCACTGCAGCCTTCTTGTCGCTGGCGAGTCACGGCAGCCCAACTCCAGGTCGAGCTGTTGTTCAGCATCTTAGCTGTAGAGGGCGTAGCGCCCTCATATATCTACTGGCCCTCATATGTCGGATCCAAACATGTGGCCCTGCTGCTCAGAGCTGGCTTCCCAAGCCAGCTCTTAATCAAGGCACCACTGGGCGGCTCTCTGCTTCTTTCTTATAGGGATCATTGTGCTCTGATTTAAGGCCTACGAGGATAATCCCTCCATGTCAAATTCCTTAACTTAATCCCATCTGCAAAGACCCTTTTTCTTTATAAGGTAACATTTACAGATTCCAGGATTTAGGACCTGATATTTTAGGGTGGCCATTAATCAGTTTACTGCACTTTTTAGAGGCCCTTAGAAATGTGTGTTCTAAGCATAGTGTTCTTTCCCATTTATAGTACTTGCACACTCACTCATAAGGACCTGCTTTTGAGTGTGAGTTCACACACAGTTCTTCCCTCTAAACTGAGCTTCTCAAATCCAAGGATTTGATCTTATTAATAATCACTCTTTCCCTCACCCTTAGCACAGATTGCCGCTTACAGCTGGTGGTCAGGGCATACTCATTGATGAGTGGATGAAGAGTTCTGAAGCAGTTTGTAATCTATGTGCTATTGAGATTTAATAATCTTACGAAAATTAAAATAGGATTGGTTCCTCAGACATCTGCACAGTGGCATTTTCTGTTTTCTTTCCTGATTTCATGTCAAACTCAATCTGGCCTCGGGTCAAGTTAGAGCCCTTGATAAACACAGCTATAGTTGGATCGAAGAATATATGTTTTCCTTTAACTGGTATATCAAACCTGGAATTTGGTATCTTTGAGGCTATGTGGGGTGTTAAGGAGGTGAATCATGCTGCCTATTTGGGACCTCAGATTTCTCTGGATTATAAGTGGGGTTAGCAGGACATCCTAATAATGGCCCTTCCTTTGTTTTGTGGGTTGTCATGGTATTGTGGGTAGGACTGCTGGGGGGTACTTGGAAGGTGCTGTGAGTTGGGCCTATAAAAAATTTGTGCCATTCCTTGTCTATCTGGGTTAGAATTTAGCTGAGGCATTAGTTGGTTTACACGGCAGGGTCACAATGAGGTCCAAATAATCTCCCAAGATTCTGTTTGCTAAGTGGTGCCTGATTTCATTTACATTATCCTAGGATTTAGTCATGCACAGCTGCACGCAGGATAGGTTCTCGGGGCTGAGAAGCGAATCAGTGTTGTTCTTTTGCAGGAGGTTTTATCAGTCCAGAGAACATACAGTATTTGATTTTCTCCCTTGAAAATGAGTTTCCTCTCATTTGCTCTCGGTGTTCTTTTGATTACTGTGAGCAACATTTGCAGACAACCACGCTCCACTGTGCTGTATTGAGTAAATCAAATTTATTATTAACCTAACTTGATAGAGACCAGACACACTCAAACATTACACTGGTTAAAATCATATGTATTTTAAGACCCTTACAGAGCAAACTGGCACATTTTAAACATTCTTGAGCAAAGTCTGGTAAATGGAATAATACATTCTCCCAGCTGGTATGGCAATGCAATGATTTGTATTAATATCCTGCCTGAATACAGAATCCTGAATGACCCCTGTCTTTTTACTTATATCCTTCCTTGTATACTGATAGGTTGTCCCAAATATCCATTAGGCAACCCCAAATCTAGGAAACATGGATCTCATTTTTATCAATGAGAAAAATTCTAAATGTGTTGACAATGAGGGATTAGGTGGAGAAAATGGGAGTTGAAGAGGGGAGAGAATATGGAAGTGAGCTGTAAGGGAGAGCTCTTCCAGCTGGGTGCATCTGGGTCCCTTTAAACTTGCTGTACTTGACATTTTTGCAGCGCTGTCACTGAAACAGGCATGACAGACTCTGCTCTGCAGGGTGCTGGGTGATTTAAAGGTCCAGGAAGAGCATGAAAGGCAAGCTGGGAGCTCAGTCAGACAGAGGAGGGGAGCAGGACAGGAGGGCACAGGGTAACAGAGAGGCTGTCTAGAGCCAAGGGCACTGAAACTGGTTTTGCCATAAATGAGGGCCTGCTACTTGCAATATACTCCCTGGGGTCCTCTGCTGTTGCTGCCAACAAGCCGGGATTATTGTTGCCTGTGAATGCCTGCAGCCCTCTTCCATGCCCCAATCCTGGAGGCTCTCACCTGGCTCTCAGCCCATGCACAGCCACCCCTCTTCAGGGGAGCTATGAGATGGGAATCTTCCTAAAAGGCATTTGCATTTTAATAGATTTCAAACAAATTTCACTCTTACTATTATTTTGTAAATATTGTCACTGAAGTATAACATACAGAGAAGTGCCCAAGTTTTAAGTGCACAGCTTGAGTTTTTACAAGGTGAAGTCACAATCCAGATCAAGGCTAGCAGCACTTTGTGCCACACCTGGGTCACCTTGTTGTCCAAGGTCAACTGCTGTTCTGATTTCTATAACCACAGGTTAGTTTTACATGCGTTCCATAGCATTATGAGGTATATACTATTTTGGGGTTTGGTTTTGTTTGCTCAACATTATATCTGTTGGAGCTAGCAATGGTGGTGTTAGTAGCAGTGTTTATCCTTTTTCATTGCTATATAGTATTTCCATTTTTTGAAAAACTCAATTCATCCATTCTCTTGTTGATGAACATTTGGGTTGATTTTGGCTGTTATGAACATACATCTATGAACACTCTTAAACATGACATTTCATGCACACATGTGCATTTCTTTTAGGTATATACCGAGGAGTGGAATTTCTGGCTCATAGAGTGCATATGTTCAATTGAGTATTTACGGACAAGTTCCAAAGTGGTTCTACCAATGTATACTCCTGCCAGCAGTATGAGTCCCAATAACTCCATACCTCATCAAATTGGTGGTGGTGTCAGGTTTTCAAAATTTGTTCATTTAATCTTAGCTGTTTTGATGGGTAGGTAATGGTGTCTCATTATGGCTTTAATTTGCATTTCCATGGTGACTAGTGCTACTGAGTACCTTTTCATAGATTTATTAACTTGGGTATTCTCTTCTGCATAGTGCCTGTTCAGTTGAGAGTATATTTCTATGGATGGTCTACCCAGATGGCATATATGTATGTGCATATATTTTATAGATAGATACACATAATTTTTTATAAGCATAATTGGGGTAATGTAGTACATGCTTGTGAAAGATTGATTGAATTGGCCTGAATTCAGAATTTGCAATATGATTTTACAAATTTTCCCATCAAGAGGCAGAGTCAATTTCCCCCAAATCTATGCTGCCCTTGTGACTTGTTCTGGCTAATAGAAAGCAGTGAAGTGATGGTATGTGCCAGTCTGAGCCCAGGCCGGCAGAAGCTGGCGTGTTTCTATTCTCTCTCGACCCCTGCCTCGCATAATACCAAGCCTGGCTGGTCTGATGAAGAAAGAGGACAGCTGAGGAACCTCAGCTGGTAGCTAACTTAATAAGGTAGCCCTTATTAAAGAAAAACAACCAATTAAAATTTGGTAGATGAACATAGTACTGTATGTTATTTATTATTTATATATTTATTAATTTTTTTGTTTTAGTTTTTTGGTTTAGGGTTAGGGTTAGGATTAGGGTTAGGTTTGAGGTTAGGGTTAGTGTTAAGGTTAGGGTTAGGTATAAGCGTTAGTAGTACTGTATTTTAATTTGTATTCCTTTGACTACTGGTAAATTGAACATTACAAATATATTTCACAGCCATTGCTTCTTCATATTCTTTGCATATTTTTCTCTTGAGGTATTTATCTAATTGCAGAGCTTTTTATATAGAAAAGATATTAACTCTACTGTATGCAGAAAAATTGTTTTCTAGTTTATTGTTTCCCTTTAAAGTTTATTAATGGTATTTCTATATTAAAAAGTTTTAACTTCTTATGTAGTTAAACATGTTAATATTTTCCCTTATAAATCATTTACTTACGTGCAGTGCTAAGAAAAATAGTCCCTTTTCTAACATTATATAGTTATTTATCTATAACCTATTAGGGAACACAAATATTCAAAGGAATAAATCTCTAATTGTAGAACATAGGACTTGGTAGGCTAAAGAAGGGGAGCTAATATCAATTTGGATGCTTTGAAATGCCAGTGACAAAAACTCTGCCTCAAATTAGTTAAAAACAAAGACACACTTTATTTCCAAAACAGGAAATTCAAAAGTATGACAGTTTCAAAAATTGGTCAAGTCAGAAACTCAATGTTTTTTTTTTTTTTCTTGCAGACCCCAGTGTTTTTCCATCTTGCCACAATGCCATCCTTGGAGGGTTAGCTTTGTCTTCATGCGGTTCTCTTTGTGGTCACAACATGGCTGCCAGTTAGCCAAAGACCAACCCATTTTCTTGTTCTTGAGTATCAGTACCGGAGTATCTCCCAAGTACTGAATATATGCTCATCCCTTCAGTATAACTGGCCTTCTAAGGTCATGTGCTCATCCCTAGACCAGTGGGTGGGGGAATACCAATCAAAGATTCTCTTTTTTTCAATCAGGGCTCTCCTTTGAGAGTTTCAAATTGGCTGATTAAATATATAACATAATTGAGGTTTGGACAGGAAGGAGGAAAGGGGGAAAGAATGTTGAACAGGTCATCAACACTGGTTGCTCTGGGCCCTTCTAGGCATACCTCAAATTAGATGCCATTCCCAATTTGTGGTCTTAGAAAAATTATAGCCATTTCCCATGTAATCTCAAAATTTTACAGGCTTTGGATTCAACTTAACCCTGATTTGGATCCAGGCTCTGCTTTTTATTATCTGTGGCAACCTCTTTAAGCCTCAGTTTCCCCATCTGTAAAATGGTAATAGTATCTATCTTGTTTTGCACATAGTAGATGCTTAATAAGTGGGATTTATCATTATGACCACTCATAAATCAGCTCATAATTCCAATGACTCTTAGCTCTATTTTGTCTCAACAAGCCATTTGAATCAATTTGTGATTACTGTGCTATATATTATTTGCTTTGATGCCAGTTTTAAACACTGACCTGGTTTTTCTTTTCAATAACACCCCTATTTGCCTTTCCACTGACCTTCTATTGTTGTGTACACTTATGAGTTTGAGTGTTTTCTGCACATTACACATGAATGGCATTGACTCTGTGCACCCCGAAGTGAATTATGTCTGAATTAAAGTTTTGAGGGCTAGCATTTCCAAAAAGATGATTCCATTTATGGTGAAGTTTCCAACTCTCCAACATGTGTTAAAACATCATTTGGTTTAATGATAGAAACCAACTGTCTTTTCCCATTCAAAGCTAATATGAGTTCTTTAATTTATATTGCCTTGTGCTTATCAAGTGAAGCTGAGATCCTTTCAGGCATCACGTGTTTGTGTGTGTGCTCGAGTGTGTGTTTTCCCCAGCATGACACAAGGCAATCTGTCATCCTGGCAATGAGGAATGAGTCTCATAGATAGGAGGATTGAGAAGCAGAAAGTCTCTTGTGCTGTCAGTCTGGGCTGATGACCTAGGGTCTCTGCACACATCAAAGCCGTCAGCACTAATGCTTGGGCCATGACCAAATGGAGTGTTTCTGAAGCTGGCAGCTATGATGAGCTAGTCTGGAGTTGAGGCATAATTTTGCTTTCCCTCCCAATAATGGGAGTGATTGCCTTTCCATTTATCAAAACAATACAGGAGCCATTTTGACCTCTTTACTATATCCCCAAATATGCGATATATAGGTGTATGTAATGATTGTTATGCATGGGTTACCTTTACACAAAGGCAGTGTTTCCCCCACCCCCAATATTTTCAGAAGCATTTAGATATTTCTCCCATCATTGTGTTTATTTTTTTCTCAAGGGAGTTGCCACATTAGGCCATAAGATTAGAAGATGGTATAGACTAATGATTAAACCGACAGACTCATATCAGCCTATCCAGAATACCAGCTGCATGACCTTGCTCAAGTTAACTAACCTCTCTAAGCTTCAGTTTCCCCATCTGTACAATAAAAGAGAGCAGTAACCACTGGTGATAACGTAGAAAGCTATTTGGCCTTTCTCCCAGATTCCTGGGACAGAGTTCCTAAAACGCTTGTAATTTCCTGAGTGATAAGGGTGTTGGAACATCTTTTATTCTAAAGAATTGACTTTTGATGGGCCCCTAGATAGCTTCAGGATGAGGGCCAGTCTCCAGAAAGACCACGGCCTGACTACAGGGTTGGAAATTTCAGCCCTAGCCCCGACCGCTGGGAAGGAGAGAGGGGCTGCAGGTCGAGTTTGGTCACCAATGGCCAATGATTTGACCATGCCTCTGTAATTAACCCTCCACAATAATCTCTCAGCAATGGGGCTTGGAGAACTTTGGAGTCGGTGAACACGTCTACTTGCCAGGATGCTGGCACATCCCAACTCCACAGGGACAGAAGTTCCTGTGCTGGGGATCGCTCCAGACCTTGCTCTGTGGACCTCTTCACCTGGCTGTTCATATGTGTGCTTCATAGTAAGCTGGGGATCCAAAGTAAAGGGTCTTCCTGAGTTCTGTGAGCTGTTTTAGCAAATTAGCGAACTTGAAAGGGGAGGTTGTGGGGACCGCCGACTTTGTAGCCAAGTCAGACAGAAGTGTGCGTGCCCTGGGCACCCAGGACTTGCAACTGGTGTCTGCGGTGAGGGCAGTCTTGAGGGACTGAGCCCTTAAACTGTTGGGTTTAATGCTAACTCTTGGTAGTGCGTGTCAGAACTGAAATTATAGGATACCCAGTTGGTCTTGGAGTACTGGAGACCTAGTTGTTGGTGTGGGAAAAGTTCACACATGTGTGTCAGAAGTGTTGTGGGTAAAAACAGCTCCTACCACCACAGAGGATCATCATGCAAATAAGTAAGATAATCCTCAAAAGTCTCTGGCATGGGGCCTGGCCCGCATTGACTCCTTGACAAATGGTAGTGTTGATGAGGGTTAGGATTTTTTTTAACCACCATTAGAATAATTTATGGCAGGATTATACGTGCTTATTCACTTGGAAATTAATGTTTTACTTCATTTTTCCCAATTTTAAAGTTAATTTTTGTTCAAAAAGTCAGCACACCATCCAATTCTTGACACCGTGTTTTAGAGACCTGTCAACACCACCCATTTCTCTGTGGGATGGCATTGATACTTTCAAATGAGTTATGGAGAAATACATCTTTGTAGATGAATAGAGTAAAACAGCCTATCTAATCAGCTGAAAGCTTTTTTGTTTGTTTGTTTGTTCATAATTTCCACTTTTCTCTCCTGGTTTTCTTCTGGAGAAAAAGCTCAGGTCTGATGTGGTTGGCTCCTGCAGAGTTGAGTGGGATCCTGTCTGCTGGGTAATCCCCATAGCAGGAAGGGTTCCGGGGCAGGTCTGAGCCAGGGCTGGGAGGGTAGCAGTTCCTCTGAGTCTCATGGACTGTAGGAACAAAGTGTGTACGTGAGGAGGCTGGTTGGCCTAATCAGATGGTGTTGAAGATCCAGACATGCCAGCTTGACCACCATAAGGCAATGAAACTGGGTTTGGCATGTGGCCTGCATAATTGATCTCATCATGTGGGCTCTGGGATGAAATTAACTGGTGAATTCATGCTTGTTTGGTCCCTGACATGTCCAGAGGGCCTTCCGTTTGGCTGGGCTGTGTTCTGCGTGAGCAGTCGCTTTGCAGACTGCACATTTCTGCGAGCGCCTGACAGAGGTGGAGTCTCCAGCCTGATGCTGTTGGGGGCTCCATCCAGAATGGGGTCCAGCCCTCTACCTGCCTGCACGGTTAGGAGGAAGTCAGTCAGCAGCACCGTTCAGACAACTTGACACGGGCTGAGGAAACGTTCCTAAGGAGAGAAAGCGTTTCCTGCTGCATGTTACTCAGAGGTGGTGTCTGAGGTCCCTCCTGTCATGGACAGGATCTCCATCCTCCTGTCCCCTGTCCTCAAGGCTATGAGAGGGCATTGTCCTGCCTCAGGGCCACAGGGCCAGGACTTAGAGGGAAGCTTATGGATGGCTTTGTGTTCAGGGGAAGCGTCTCAAAGTGTTGGGGCTAAAGGCTTTGGATGTCCTGGGCAGGGTTCTCCAGCTGCCGTGTGTGTGTGTGTGTGTGTGTGTGTGTGTGTGTGTGTGTGTGTGTGTGTGTGTGTGTGTGTGTGTGTGTGTGTGTGTGTGTGCACGCGCGCGCACTCGCTCCCACTCCCTGGGCTTCTGCTTCAGAAAACCCACGATTCTGCATTTCTAACAAGGTCCCAGGTGATGCTAATGCTACTAGTTCTGGGACAACAGGTTGAGTAGTGAGGGTCTACAGCAGAATGTTTTACAGAGTGGGCCCCCCACCAGCAGCAGCAGCACCCCTGGGAACTTTCTCAAAATGCAAATTCTTGGGCCTGACCCCAGATGGACTGAAACAGGAACTGTAGAGGTGGGCCCCATAATCCGTGTTTTAACAAACCCTCCAGGTGATTCTGATGTTTGCTTAAATTTGGGTTTAGGGTGTAGTCCCCCTTTATCATTCTGATGTCAGCAATGTATGTTTTTTCAGATATAACAGAGGGATAGCTTTTAGAATATTAATGTGTCTGTGTAACAGCCACATTTAAATAGAAAGTTCCTTGAGCAGATCACACTTAACAACTCCTGACATTAGCTGTCCATATCTGGCCATTTCCATTTGGCTAACAGCTGTGAAGAAAGAGGAGGCAGAAAGACATTTTTTTAATTACAAAAGAAGTCCATGATCATTTTAAAAAACTCACACAATACTGAATGTTATAACCAAAAAAGTGAAGGTTCTTCCATTCTGACTCCCTCCCATTTCGTGGAGAAAGTAACCACTGCTCACAACTTGATATGCTACATCAGATCTTTCTTTATCTTTTTTTTGCTCAACTAAAAGTTTGTACACAAATACACTATGAAGAACCCACTTTTAACTGTAAAAAAGTATAGTGCCTTGCGTATTGTTCTCCAATTTTCTTTTTGCATCTCACCTTCCACAGGGATGTGGAAATTTGTGGAGACCTCAAGGCCATATGAGGTCCACCCCATGTTGGCATGTTGGCATGTTGGCAGGATACCTGCCAGGGCTCTGCCCCACAGTGAGCTACCAATGGGGAGCAGGGCAGGAGGGCCCCCTGCTTTGGCTGAGTCACACTCTAATACAACGTCTCCCTCTGGCTGTTGCCCCTAGAGGGATGGTTAGAATACGCATCTCATTGTCTGTTTCTTCTCCTCTCCTTTCCACACCTCGCTTGTTGGAAAGAATGAACCTGTCTCATCTTCTTCCAGTTTAATGGGGGTCATATCGTGGCCTGGGGTCCTATCTGGAGTGTAGTCTACATTATGAAAGAAACCAGGTGATCTGAGTTGGCTCCTAATTAAAGAGTGGTATCAGTTCCGGCTGGCAGCAATCACTTTGATTGGTTTCAACATAAACAGGTAGAATGCATTTTGTTGGATGGGCTGGGGGAGGAAGTTCCAGTCACCTCCCAGAGGTGACTCCCAGCACAACGCTGCCAACTTAGCACACCAAGGGTGCTGCTATCCCTGTTGGGAGGTCAGGAAACCTCTGTCTTAAGCGCAGGACCACCGGCCTCAGCCAGCATCCAAGCTGCAAAGTGTTCTGCCGGCGGAAAAGCCACCTCACCAGGACCTGCGAATCTCTTGTGATGTCTGCTTGGTGAAATCCAGGTAATGGGGAACCGGAGATATAACGGGGTCAGGAAAACGCCATCTTGTTTTCTATTCTCTGGTGTGTGCAGCAGGGCTGCTGGGATGGGGATTGGTGGTGGAATGGAAATACATGAGGCAATCTGCAGCATCTCCCACAGAACCCCTGAGGACTAGGTAGAACAAGAACGAAACTATGTTGGTTTATTATTCCCCCAATACTGTTATTATCATAATTCCATGGCCACCATATTCTGAGGATTCAAACTCTTCTAGAACTCGTTTCTTTTTAGACTTTTTTCTTGGATTCAGAAGTTTACCAGGCATTCTGTAAAGTGATGTGTCCTTCCATTTGTCCTCCACAAAATGCTCAGTACCAGCATCTCCAGGTCAGAACTAAGTGCTAAGGAAACCTCAAAATGTAAAAAGATGCCTGGACCCCAGGGCATGTACAGTCTGGTGGGGACTCATAGGATAATAGTGACCTAATAACAATCACTATTAGGCAACTGCTATGTACAATTTAGTGGCTGCTGTACACACATCATCTTATTTATGTCTCATGACAGCCCTCTTAGATAAGGGTTATTTGTCCTTTTGATAGACGAGCAATCTGAATTTCAAAGAGGTTGAGTAATTTGCCTATGTCACAGCACACGGCAGGGCTAAAATTTGAAATCAGAACTTGTTCCTCTTAAAGTTAACGTTTTTTGGGGCCGGCCGAGTGGCCCATTGGTTAGGAGTTGGCTTGGGATGACAGCTCTGAGCAGCAGGGTCCCGGTTCAGATCCCACATTAGGGTCAGTGACACTGTACCCTCTATAGCTAAGAGGTGAACAACAGCTCAACCTGGAGCTGGGCTGCTGTGAGTTGCCAGCGATGGCGTAGGCTGCAGTGGAGCTGCAGTGGGCTCCCCTAAGCTACCTTGTGTGGCCAGTGGCCAGTGTGAGCTGCCGTGAGCCACTGTGAGCGGCCGTCCAATGGCCGGCGACTGATCTGCCTCACCTGGGAAAAGCGCAATGATAATACCAACATGGGCCAGTGAAGCCACGTCCTCCACAACTAGACTGAAGAACAAAAGGACAGCAACTTGTCTGTTTCCCTTCCCCGATTCCACCAATAAAATCTTAAAAAAAAAAAATGTTAACGCTTTTTTCACTTTATCTCACTGCTTCTTGTAATTGCCTGATTGGAACACAATGACACATTCAGCCCAATTGCATTTTTACAGACTTAAACCAGGGATTAGCAAAGTATGGCCTAGGGGTAAAATCCAGTCTGTCACCTGTTTTTTAAGCACAGTTTCCTTGGAACACAACCATGCCTATTTGTTCACGCATTGTCCGCGCCTGCTTTTGTGCTGTGGAGCAGAGTGGAACAGTGGAGATGGAGACCAATAGCCTGAAATGCAGGAAATACTTACTGCTGGCCCTTTACAAAGTGTGCCCTGATTTAAACAATTCTGAGCTGACTCCTTTCTACCCTTTATGTTTCAAATAAGGACACAACAAGCCCATCACAAGAGGATTTAACATCTCTGATTGTGCCTGTTTGCGAGCTATCCCAAGCACATGTGATTATGTGAAGCAGGGGAGTCCATGTCACCATGGCCTTGGAGGCTCTGGTTCTGCCGCTTACCAGCTCTATGGACTTGGAGAAATCGCTCCATCATCCTAAACCTCTTTGTTTTCATGTAGTCACTTCACTCATTAATTCAAAACTATTTATTGAGTACATGCGGGTCACTGTTCTATGTGTTGGGGACAAAGCAGTGAACACAACACAAAAATCCCTGCCCTGGTGGAGGTGGCATTCCACCAGGTGGAGGCAGATACTAAAAAAAGAATCAAAAGTTTATAGCATGAAGATGACAGTAAGTGTTGTGAAGAAAAATGAAACAAAGGGGGACAGGAAATCTCAGGGCAGGGAGAGAGGGTGTAGAGGGGCTGCAATGTTAAGTTGGGTGGTCAGGGAGGCTGCATTGAGAAGGTTTGATATTTGAGTAAAGACTAGAGGGAGGAAGGAGAATAATAAAGTGAAAATCTACAAGAAAGGACATGCCAGGTTGCGGTGAGAGAAGGAGCATGGTCCTGAGGAGAAGCCTGTCCACCATGTTGAAGGAATAGCAAGGAAGCCAGAGGGACAGGAGCAGAATACACACAGGGGTGCAGCAGGAGAGGAGGCCTGTGAGGCGCTGGGGACCCCTTCCATCTAAGGTCTTGTAAGGTACTGTAGACTGTGGCTATCGCTGTTGATGTGATGGAAAGCCAATGCAGAGCTTTTGAGGAAGAAGGACATAACCTGCTTTATGTTTTAAATGGTCCAGTTGGGGTACTTTGCTGAGAAGAGACTGGAGGTGAGGAGAGTGGCCCAGGGTAGAAGCAATGTGACCCATTAGGAGGCTGTTGCAATAACCCAGGTGAGAGATCTTGGTGGCTCAGGTCAGGGTGGTTGTGGTAAGTCGGTGAGATGGGGTTTAATTCTGGAAATGTTTCGAAGGTAGACCCAACAGGATTTCCTGACAGATTGGATGTGGAGCATGAGAAAAATTAAATTTTGGCCTGCACACCTGGAAGGATGGAGTTGCCCTTATTAACCGAGACGGGAAGACAGCAATCGGAGGAGATTTGAGGGAAAGATCGGCAGTTTGATTTTGGAGGTGCTAAGTTTGAGATGGCCGCCAGGCAGTGGAGACATTACACAGACGGATCGATGAGTGAAATACTTGAAATCGATGTTCTAGAGGGAGGCTGTCCAGGATGTGACCATGGGAAGAGGTGACTGAGGTAAGGTGGAGGATAAGCCTGAAGGGCCTGAACAGGCAGAATACTGGCAAGATCATCCATGTGGACATTAAAATCCACAAGAATTTCGATGAGCGTACTGTTGGAGAAAGTGTCAGTGAGCCAAGAGCTAAAATCCTAGAGGAATGAGGGGAGTGATGTTGGACAGGGGCTCAGGAGATGACTGCAACAAAGAGGGGGGTGGATGGGATCGGTGATGACATATGACACTAAGCCCAGAAATGGGAGGAGGTCAGCTACCCCATTTGCAGTCCAGTGGTTTACAGGGGGCGAGGGAGAAAAGGGCCACTGCTTGAAAGGGCTGTGGGAGAAGCAGTATCCTCAGGTTTTAGTTAGAGCTAGAAGGGAAGGAAGTGGTCCCAGAGGAGGCTGGGGTTAGCAGAGACTTTGCTGAGGACTGGCTGTGTGCAGCAGAGGATTTCAGAAGCTGAGGGTGGGCAATAGTGGGAGATGGGGGTCTGAAGAGGGCATGTGTGGAGGCTTCGGAGTCCTGGGCTTCTGGTGGTGGCTGATGAGCAGGACACTTGCGCCTGGTGGTAACAAGGCAGAGGGTGGTAGCCAGGGTGTGTGTGGTGGGGGCAGGAGGGCCTGAAGGTCCTGCCAGAGCGTGCAGAGTCCTGGGCTTCCTCCTCGCTTCTTTTTTTTTCTTTTTTAAAAGATTTTTATTGGGGAATTGGGGGAAGGGGAACAGACAAGTTGCTGTTGTTTTGTTCTTCAGTCTAGCTGTGCATGGAGGACGTTGCTTCACTGGCCCAAGTTGGCACCATCATTGCGCTCTTCCCGGGCGAGGCAGATCAGTCGTCGGCTTCTGGATGGCTGCTCACTGTGGCTGCTGGCCGCTCACTGTGGCTGCTGGCCGCTCACTGTGGCTGATGTCCACTCACGCTGGCTGCTGGCTGCTCACGCTGGCTGCTGGCTACATAGGGTAGCCCATGGCAACCCACTGCCACAGGGGCTGCAGCCTATGCCATCGCCGGTGACTCACAGCAGCCCAGCTCCAGGTTGAGCTGTTGTTCAGCATTTTAGCTGTAGAGGGCAATGTCACTGGCCCTCATATGTGGGATCTGAACCGGGGCCCTCTGGCGTCCCAAGCCAGTTCTTAACCATTGCGCCACTCGGCCGGCCTCCTCCTGGCTTTTGTTACTGACAGCACAGAGGCCGGATGGAGTAAGGCCTTCTCAGGATACAGAGCTCCCTCTGTTCCTGGTGTGGGTGGGGCACCCTCTTGTCTCCTGCCATCAGAGGCATGGAGGCCAGTGCAAGGAACAGAAAGAACTCAGTCTAGCTCAGGCAGAAGGGAGCTTGCTGGAAGGTCCCTCATGGGCTCTGAGGGCAGCCTGGACATCAGCAGTAGGTGGGAATTCACGGATCCTCTTCAGTCCCTGCTGCTGAGACTTGGCAGCCAACTTTAGGTCTCTCTTGCTCCCCATTCAAATTTGGGATTTTGAATGGCTCAACTGACAGAACCAGGTGGCACAGATATGTTTCCTGGGGAGCCATCTCTCTGGATTGTAGGCAAAGATGGGGGAATTCAAAGAGATGAGAAAATGATTGTGAACTGGATAGACGCTGAAGTGTCTAATTCACCAAACATAAGATTCTCATCTATAAAATGAGTAATAACAATAATATCTCCTCATTCAGTTGAAGTGAAGAGTAAATGAGATTATATATAGACAACATTTAGCACAGTGCCAGGTATCCAGTTGCCACTCTGTACATATTAGCTATTATTTTTATAATCATGGCATCTAGTAATTTGTCACCATACTGAAGGAGAAATTTGAATTGTTACGGCTGTGTGTGTGTCATTCAGCTCCTGAGGAAGAAGGCATGTGTGTGCTGGGCTGGAGGGGAGCACTGGGGTCTGGCTGGGTCCCCACCAGGACTCCCAGCAACGGGCATTGACATTTCAGTGGCTTTGTTGATCTTTCCTTGGATCTGAAGGGGCATTGCATTTCTATTTATATTTTACTGCTTTTTGTTGGGGAATGCTATCTTATAAAGACTTGCATGAATATGGGGACCCCTGATGATATGGGGACTCATTCTCAGCTAATACCAAGGGTCTCGGTCAGTCTCCTTCCAGTGCTGTCTGCTTTGGCAGCCCCTTCATCTCCCTGACCTTCTCAACTCACCTCTACGAGCTTGCTTTTGTCTGGTTTCTCATTCAGTTTCTGTTAGGACAGGTCTTGAATGTGAGCAGCCATGCATTCACCTCCTGGATAAGAATTTTAGTTAGTTGTATTTAGAATTGCTTAGCTTGTGTATCTACCTGAGGACTTGTGGATAAATGTGGGCATGATGCATTGGTGTGCCCTCTATTCTGTGCTTTAAAAAGATCGTAAGTGTACTTCTGATGGCAGCTGTATGATAAGAAAAATGTGGCATGTGCTGGAATAATTTTGGTTCCTACTGAGAAATCCTGAGGATGCTACATGGGCCAAGTCTGTAATGTATTATTGAAGAGGAGACTATTATAATTCAGATCACAGCGATGTGCAGCTACGGCAAGGTCACCGAGACCCCTTCTGTGATTTCTGCATTGTCCTGGGGGGTAGCCGAGGATGCTGAATTGTGGATATCAAATGCAGATTTTTCTGATTTCTTGCTTTATTGCTGTGGAACTTGTTGTACAACCTGGGCACAATTTTGGGGAAATAAACTGCTGTGGAGCTGAGGAGCAAAAGCCCCCAGGCATTTTTGACATGAGTCCTAAATAACACACAGCTGTAACTCGGGAAATATCTGACTATAGAAATTCTCTAGGTGTGTCACTGATGATATTGTTTGATCAATTTCTTCCAATGTATCCTGTCAGATGTTGAAAAAAAGTAGATAAGTGACTGAACACAGGTGTTTAAAAATAGATGACTTAAAAAATATTGGACTTTTTGTGCCTACCTTCTAGTGACACACCAAGTTTTTGCCAAGTGATGTTTCCTCATTACTATGAATGACAGGTGAAGAGCCTACCATTAAAATCCTTATTAGGACTTGTGTTCAATCACTACTACCCTTGCAAAGGGCATGGAATATATACTGGTTTGTCCTCTTAAGAATATCATGGTGTTCTGTCACTTGACTCTCTCAGTTTAAAGAATTGCATGGCAAAATACATACCATGTTACTTTGAGTGAATTTTAAAGATACATTGTGAAATATTGCCTGGTTATTATGAAAAGAAGTCTACTGATTCAATTTGCCCAATTATTGGAACAGGTAAATTAAAAAAGTTATTGTAAGTTATCAACTTGAATTGCAAAGAACCATCATTATATTGGGAAGAGCAACCCGTTAGGTTAACTGTGATAGAAGCATTGGGCTTTGTGTAGGGGAAAAGATTTCCATTCTCACAGGTGATATAATACAGCCCCCAGGATCTCCACTTAAGTCCAGACTGAAAAATGAAGAGCGAGCCTGCTTTATTCCCTGTTCTCTGGCCCTGGGTTGGACCCTGTTTCTCAGCCACCCTGGTTACAGGTGTAACGCTGAGCTCCTGCTCCAAGAAAACACAGCTGTCATTCGTGTGAGACTTGACATCCCCTCTTCAAAGCCTGACTATTATAATTCTCTTTCATTTCCTCCAGTGGACGCGCTCACCTCCTTGCCTTTGCACAGGCTCTTCCCTCTGCCTGGAACACCCCTCTCACCAACCTTTCTTCTGGCAATTTCTACCTGTCTTTCAGAACTCAGCTTAGAGTTCGCTTCCCCCAGGAGCCCTCGGGCCTGACTTGGATGCCCTGTTAGCATCCCACGCTCTGCTAGTAGAGCCTTTCCCGCTCTGCATTGGAACTTCGGTTTGTATAACTGCCTCCACCAATAGGCCATAAACTATCCTTTTAAGTACTTTAAAAGAATTGTTGTTACTCTTTTTACATTTAGATCTTGAATTCATATTGACTTTGTTTTGATGTAAAGTGCGCGGCAGGGATCTAACTTGATTGTCCTAACGTGCACAGAAGAATCCTTCCCTGAACCGTCTCCTTACCTGTGCTGAGAAGATCACTACATACTCATTTAATTTTTATTGAGGGATCACTATGTATGACCTCAGGCTGAGGCTGGGATGAGACGTAAGTAAGATACTGCTTCTGACCTCGAGAAGCTTGCATTCTGTTGGGAAAGACCTAAATGCAAACAGATGATCAGCGGTCAGATCATATGAAATTGTCATTTTTGTAGGCCAAGAATGGTCAAATATTGGCAATTTAATATGGTTTAATCCAATGCAAAATAATCACAATGCTTTAGCTTGTTTCCCTGAATGTGGAGCCGGAGACGAACACATGCACGTAGGTAGTTTATTTGGAAATGATTCCAGGGAGCAGTGGTAAGGATGGTGGGGGTGGGGGGGCAGGGAAACAGAGAGGGAGAAAAACCAATACAGGAGGATGTTTTGGAGTTGCCGTTGCTCAAGCCATTTGTGCCCAATCCGCTGGAACTTCTGAGGAGCTTTCATGACACAAGCGGAAAGCTTATCCATAAGATGCCCCAGAGGTGTTACCTCCTCTGCATTTCTTCCAGTTGGTCCAAGCGTGTGTCCAATGGGTTTCTGTGGATGTTCCAATCTTGGCATCAGAGAAGGCCTGGGCCAGGAGGTGAGATGTAAGCAGCGTGGGCTGAGGAGAAGGGCAGTCAGATCACACCCACATGAAGCTACTTGAAGTGGGCCTGGGACATTTTGCAGCCGTGGCTGGAGTAAGAGATGGGTTGAGAGGATGTGAAGAGGTGTTGGAATCCAACGGCAGGTATAGCTAAGGAGGAGTGGTGAATTCTGTGGAAGTTTGGCTGGGAGGGAGTAGGGGTAGTGACTAGGGAAACTGAAGAAGAAGGTTGAGCTGAGTCTTCCAGGACTTGGCAGCTCCCTCTGACTAGTCCTGAACCACTGACCTAGCACAAGGCAATGGGGCAGCTATAGCAGGTAGGGAAGGAGGCTAGGGGGTGGGCCTTCCAGGTAGAGGGAGCAGCTTCGGCACGAGGCATGAAAGAGCACAGCACATTTGGGGAACTTGAAGCAGACTGGCGTGGCTGGACTGCACAGCTTAGCACTGCGAGGTGGATTGTGGCTGGAGAGCGGGGGTCACATCAAGGAGCTGATTTGGGAAGTGTATTAGTTTGTTAGGGCTGCTGTAACAAAATGCAATAAACTGGGTGGCTTCAATGACAGAAATTTGTTGTCTCAGAGTTCTGGAGATAAGAAGGCCAAGGAATTGGCAGGGTTGGTTCCCTCTGAGGCTGTGAGGAGGACCCTGTTCCAGGCCTCTTCCCCAGCTTCTGGTGGGTTTTGGCTTGTGGAAGCATCACCCCAGTCTCCATGTTCACACCTCCACATTCACATGGGGTTTCCTTGTTTGCGTCTAACTCCAAATTCCCCCTTTTTATAAGGCCACCAGTTGTACTGGATTAGTACCCACTCTAATGATCTCATTTTAACTTGATTACCTGTGTAAAGATCCTATTTCAAAAGTAAGGTTACATTCTGAGGTACTCAGCTTAAGACTCCAACATATGAATTTTGGGGGAACAAATTCAACCCACAACAGGAGGGAAATCAGAGAACACTTGGGAGTCAGAAACTGAACTGAGCAGGCTCTGCTGGGTTTTGCTGAGCTGTCATCTCTCCCCATCTCACCACACTTTGCGGTGGGTCCCAGGGACTGAGTGTTGCTTTTTATCCTTGAACCTGTTTCCTCCCAAAACTCTCAATTGCATCCAGCATTGCACAGCAGTTATGTGGGGGTGAATACCTGAACAAGTGTTTTAGAAAATGTCTTTAAACATGTGAATTTACAACATCTTTCCAAGGCTAGATCATTGTTTGGTTCAAATTTTATCCCTTGGATTTGTCATAACCCCTTTATTACAGTGTGTGTGTGTGTGTATTGTTATAAAAGGTTGGTGTTAATGAGCTTGGGTTTTATTAGATAGGTACTGAGGGGATACTGAAGAGGCAAGGATGGCATAAGATTAGTGTTTTTAAAAGGTCATTCTGAAAGCAGGATGAAGAAAGGATTTGAAGAAATCGGAACTGGAGGTGGGGGCCCAGGCAGATGATTCAGGCAGTGATGCTGGTGGACAGCGATGAGAGCATGAACTAAGGGTTGGCTGCGCAGGAGAGCCCCTGGAACTTTCAAAATGTTTGTGTTCAAGCCCCACCTCACATCAATTCAACCACAATCTCTGGAGGCAGACCCCAGACACTGGTATATTTTTATTAAAGCTCCCTAGGTGATTCCACGGTGAGGTCAAGGACGTGAACCATTGATCTAGGACAAGGCAATAGGAAAGGTCAATAGCAGATAGGGTCAAGAGATATTAAGGAGGAAGACCACAGGTCTTGATGATTGATTCAATGAGAATGATGGACAGGAAAAATATTGAGGATGAGTCTGGTATTCTTGCTTAACTGGGCATTACTATAGCTACCAGGGATACATTATGAACTTCTAAAGAATTAGAATATTCTGAGGTACACCTAACACAAAAATTATATTAAACACGACTTTATTTTTCTTTGATTCATATTTGGGGACCTGTCAGTATCTCTAGGACATTGTTATGTACATAACTAAGTTTATCATTCAGCACTACGCTAGATGCCCACATGTCGGAGAAAGGGTTGATCGCAAACTACGGCCGTGACCATCTTCCTAGGATACTATTTCATTCACATTAGTGTTCTGCTCAGAACCCTTTAGGGACACACCAATGTTTTCCTAATAAATTCCACATTCCTTGCCTGGAATCCAAGACCCATCCCCTAAATAAACCCACTGCTCAGTCAACCTATTTTCTGTGGGCCTTAGAATATTTCACTACAATAATTAGTATCAGCATTGGGTGTGAGATATCCATCAGGCACTGGTCTAGGCACTTAATACTATATTCTTTATAGTTCTCAAAAGAATATTGCATGGTTGGCTGTATTATCTATCTTACATATGAGGATACGTAGGCTCAGAAATATTATGTTGCTCTCCTAAGTTTGCACAGCTAGTAAATAGCAGAACTGGAATTTGAACCCATGACAATAGCCCAGGTTATTCCCACCACATCACACTATTCCCTTCAATACAAGCATTTCAGCTTTGGCCATTTTTGCACATGCTGTCATTTCTTTGTGATGTGGCCTTCCTCCAGTGGTGTGCTGGTAACTGTTGACTTTCTCGTTGTAGATCTGACATGAATGTTGGTTGATGTTTTTATTTACATTAATGAGCATGTCAGAGCTTCACTGTTCATCAGTGACATGAGGGACTTCTTTGCTGAATCAGATAATAATGTTCAAGTGCTGGAAGATGTCTTCAATTTTTTGGTGTCATTCACAATGTAACAACTACCAACAGGATATATGTTAAAATTTAACCTGCATTATTAATATTTTTCCGTTAGCCCCTTACAACTCAACAACCAACAAAACAATAAATCAAGCCCTGATTCATAGCATCTGCAGGTTTCTGCTGTGTAAATGCTCCCAGCAGGGAGTCAGGAAGAGATGCACAGTAGCACATGCTAAGATATAGCATTTCCGCCACACAGATGCAGTAGGTGTAAATAACATCAAGAGCATAGACAACAGTGAAATGCAGTAAAATCATTAGGAAGGGATGCCTTCTGAGTATTTATTTATATAATATTAAATTATATAAGTATACATTAATTTACAAATAAAATATAGTTTGCAAATAAAATATAATTTACTTAATTGTAAGAGTTTATAATTTAATTTTTAGTAATGGCTGCATTTAACAACTGGCTGACAATATTCCTGAAATAGGTAACTACCAGATCTCATGAGGTAGCGCAAGTGGGATCCTGCACACTTCTCTGCTTTTCCTTTTGTTTTCCACTGACCCAAATTCAACCCAATCGTCAGGGTCCAGCCAAAACTCCAACTTGCTACTTTCCAAGTATATCATTGGGTCTTTCTTCCCACAAAACCTTTAATCCTTTTAGCTGGTAACAGCCCTTAACACCTGTCTTACATTATTGCTCTTTTGTTTTTAGTTGATCTGTTTCACCCACAATAATGGTCAATTCTGTGAGGGCAGAGAGCTTGCTTAGCAAACTTTGCACTTTCTGACAATACTTAGCATCATCTTCACACCTAAGGTACTTGACACTATGCTGTTGAATTATCTGCTTTTTGGATAAATTACCCTATGTAGTTGTATAAGCTCCATTTGTCCTTACTGCATAAAGATGAGCACAGAAATATGAATCTGGTTACAGGCTAATGGGAGTTTATTGTGTTTGCATAGTGCAGACTCCACTGACATTGGGGGCCACACAACTCACTCAGCGTTACCTTGGCATGCACTGGTCACATCTCCAGACTCAATTTTTTTTGAAAAGATCATCCTTTGGCCCTCAAAGCCCTGGCAGCCCACATCTAAGCATCATTGCTGTGTGGCATTACTTGCCCCCCCCCTGAGTCACCTCATCCTTTTCTTATGCGGGAGCTCTGTCTACCTGTTGAATTTTGAATGAAAGCCCAATGGACAGAAGCGCTGTACTGAATTCTATATTTTGTTCCTTGCTGAGCTTCCATGAATATAAAACACCAGCACAAAGGGGAGAGTCAGCAGGTAGAGGTCAACACTATCCATATTTAATGGAAAGGGAGCCTGAGTTCATAGATGGAAAACCATGTTAGAAGAAGGCCAGGTTCAATAACTTGCCCATCTTACTGAGTGAGCTTCTAGCAAAGAAGGAATAAATATCTTATGACAAATTTTCTTGAGTTGCGCTTGAAAGTAGCACCATCATTTTAATTCCCAAGGGGAAAAAAACAATCAAGCAAGTAAGGGATTGTACAGCGATTGATAATCAGGAAATTCCCCTCACTTACAGAAGCTGGGACAGGGACCCACATCCTTCACCAAGAATCTGAGCTCTGTGACTGGGCTGGCCCAGATCCCCACCACTCTTTCTCCCTAGACATTGAAAGACCCACAATCTCAACCCTCTACCAGAAAGTCAGGGGTTGCAAGGCAGAGGGACCTGGAGCCAGAAGCACAGGGGTCCCCCTACCTGTCACTGGCTGTGTGGCGCCCAATGTGGAAGCCACAGTGGCTTCTGGCAAGTTCTCCCAGTGACAGCATAGTCCAGCAGAGCTTCTTCCCTGGTCCCTGGTGGTGGTGGCCTTCTTCCTGAGGAAACTACTCCAGTGGCAACATGACCAGTAGCAATAGTTTCAGTTATAGCCCCTGCAGGTCTCAATAGCTGTTCTTTCCAGAATCCTGTCTGGGGTTTCTGGGGTTTCTCCGATGTCTCCAGGCTTGTCCAACAGGTGCCAGGTCTCTGTCGCTGGGCAGCCACCATCGCTCTTTCAGCATCAAACATACAAAGAAATACATTCTTATAATAACTACATCGACAAGTAAAACATGGAGTCCCACCGTCACCCCTGCTTTCTAGTCATGCACACTCCCTTTGCCGTGGACACAGAAACACCAAGGAATATCTTGCCAGAAAAATCTAGCAAGTTTTTAACGTACACTCAGTGGGACTGTGGGTTGCATTCTTGTTCCTAATGCTGCTTGCTTATTTAAATTGTTGTTCATTTATTCCTTCATTCAACCACCCACCCAATATTTACTGAGCACCTACTGTGTGCCAGGCACCATGGCATGGAGGATAGACCTGGTGCTCCTGTTCAAGGTGCTCCCAGTCTAGCAACAACATCAGAAAATACTTATAGAATGCTTAGTCTATGCCATTCCTCCCTACCATGAAGTAAATACTATTATTCTCCCCACTTTACAGGTGAAAACACAGGGGCTTAGTTGCTGTGCTCACACAACTAGACAAGTATCTAGACAATTACTGTTTGATGCAGTAGCTCGGGGGATACTCAGTAGTCAGGTGTGATTCACACCTAGCCTGGTTGTGTACTCTCACCCCCACCTCATCCTAGACTTTTTTCCACAGGTCATAAAACGTAAAAAAGAAAAAAAATAATTGTTTTTAAGCAAAACTAACAGGAAGGCAATAACAATAAAGAAGTGTTCATGTGAAATAGAAAAAGTGCTCAGTTTTAGGATTAGCAGAGCCTTTAATATACATGTGCCTTCTGTGCTTCTGGCAAAACTCAACCCTATTTCTAGGGAAATGGTTTTTACAGTGATGAATTCGAAAGAGTCAGAAAGATTTGTGATTACTAAAGAACTCTCAGGAAACCTTCCCAAAGTAGAAAAGACCAGACACATGGAACCAATTTCCTCACATCTGGAAGAAGGCCTCAGCAGACACAGAAGGAAGAGACGTGAAGCAGCGAAGCTGCTCTCGGTACTATGCTGTGTGCTGAATTTCAGCTCCTAGCATTGTGCCAGCTCTGGCCATTGAACGTGAAGTGATGCCAGGTCTTTTTACACTGATGCTTCAAGAACTTGAGGGCATTTGAACCTAACATATCACCAACAGTTTTGGATGCTTATAAATACACACTCTCGCTATAGCCACACAACAACAAGGCCCTCATCAACTCCATCAATTCAGAGAAAAAAAATCAATACAGTGTAACTCCCCCGCCCCCATCCCCAGATTAAAAGAAGTCCTTATCAGCGGTTCTCAACCTGTGGATTGCGACCCCTTTGGGGGTCGAACGACCCTTTCACAGGGGTCGCCTAAGACCATTGCAAAACAAAAAGATATTTACATTACAATTCATAACAGTAGCAAAATTACAGTTATAGAGTAGCAACAAAAATAATTTTATGGTTTGGGGTCACCACAACACGAGGAACTGGATTAAGGGGTCGCGGCATTAGGAGGGTTGAGAACCGCTGTTCTAGAGATAAGAGTAGAATCACTGCCAAGAGCTCATTAGGCTGCTTCCTTTTGGAATCATCCCCTGTTCTTGCTGACAGGAAAAACTTCTGTCATGCCCCAAACTGGTGTGGAAAAATACCACCAAAAGGATTCAGCTCTCATCACAGCAACTGTCCTTAGCTGATCACCAAAGCAAAATGTCAACAAAAAGACAGAAACCAAACCACGAGCTGTCTCTACATGACAACAAAATAAATAGCTGAATACGTCCATCTAAGGCAGCGGTTCTCAACCTTCCTAATGCCGTGCGACCCCTTAATCCAGTTCCTTGTGTTGTGGTGAACCCCAACCATAAAATTATTTTCGTTGCTATTCTATAACTGTAATTTTGCTACTGTTATGAATCGTAATGTAAATATCTTTTTGTTTTCCGATGGTCTTAGGCGACCCCTGAGAAAGGGTCGTTTGACCCCCAAAGGGGTCACGACCCACAGGTTGAGAACCGCTGCTAGAAGAAAAGGTTTAGGTTCCAGTGTGGCTTGCCATGCAATAATTCTTTGTTGACGTTTTCCTCATGAAGAAACAGTTACTGTTAATCTCTTTAAGTAATAAAGGGCATTTAATGAAAATATTTGTTTGATACTAAAAGATTCTGGGGGCTTTATCAATTATTTTTTGCCATTATTTCTTCAAATATTCTTTCCCTTTCTCTCTTTTATGATTGATGGTGTCCAACAGTTTTCTTAGATTCTTTCATTTTCCTTCATTCTTTCTTCTTTATTTCTCAGATTGAAAAACTGCAATTGACCTATCTTCAAGTTTGCTGATTCCTTTGTCTGCAATAATCTGATGTTGAGCCCTTCCAGTAAAATTTAAATTTCAGCTATTGTATTTTTCAACACCAGAATTTCTATTAGGTGTCTTTTAATAATTTCTCTCTTTATTAAAATGCCCTATTTGGTGAGACATTAGTCTCATGATTTCCTTCAGTTCTTTTTTCTTACTTTTTTATTTCAGGTGTACAAAATAATGTACTAGTTAGACATTTACACCCTTCCCCCAATCTACTACCCCTCCGATAGTGTATATAGCTGTTATTATAATTCCATTGACTCTATTCCCTATGCTGTACTCCACATCCTGTGACTATATATATATATATTAAATTATAGTTGACATTCATTATTTTTCAGCTTCAGCTTCAGGTGTACAGTGCAGTGGTCAGGCATCTACACCAGCCAATGAAGTGGTCTCCCTAACAAGACATGAGTCTATCTGGCCCCCTACAAAATCTTTACAACATTATTGATTATATTCCTCAAACTGTCTTTCATATCTTCGTGGCATTATTGTGGCCACCAATTTGTGCTTTCTAATCCCTTTACCTTTTCCTTCATTCCCAGCCCCCTTCCACCTAGCAACCCTCAGTTTTTCCTCTGTGTCTCTGAGACTATTTCTGTTTACTTTGCTCGTTCATTCAGTTCTTTAGATTCCACATGTAAGTGAGATCATATGGTATTTGTCTTTCTCCGACTGACTTATTTCACTTAGCATAATGCTCTCTAGGTACATCCATATTGTTGCAAATGGTAAGATTTCATTCTTCTTTATAGCTGAGTAATACTCCATTGTATAAATGTTCCACAGTTTTTTATTCCAGTCATCTACTGATAGGTATTTTGGTTGTTTCCAAGTCTTGGCTATTGTAAATAGCACTGCAGTGAACATAGGGGTGCATATATTTTTTCGAATTAGTGTCTTGGGTTTCTCTGGATAGATACCTAAGAGTGGAATTGCTGGGTCATACGGTAGTTCCATTTCCTGTTTTTTGAGATACCTCCATACTGATTTCCATAGTGGCTGCACCAATCTGCAGTCCCACCAACAGTGCACCAGGGTTCCCTTTTCTCCTCGCCATCCTTTAGTTCTTTAGGCACAATTTCCTTTAGCTCTTAAACATATTTAAAATAACTGATTCAAAATATTTTCCTAGTAACTCCAGTGTCTAAACTACTTCAGGGATGCTTTCTATTGACTGTTTTTTTACCCTTGTATATGGACCATATTTTCTTGTTTCTTTCCGTACCTCGTAATTTTTTTATGAGAACTGGTCATTTTGAATATTATTATGTGGTGACTCTGAAAATAAGATTCTCTATCTTATCTGAGCATTTGTTATTTCTGCTTGTTGTCATTATTTGTTTTTTAGTGACTTTTCTGAACCCATTTTTAAAAGTCTGTATTTTTTGTCATTTGTGACTGCTGACATTTTTAGTGGTCAGCTAATGATTGAATACAGATTTTCTTAAATGTTTGGATAAAAAAAAAAGCCTCCCCGTTTTTGCAGTAGGGCTGTGTGTGGTGGTGTGTACATTGGGGTACATCTTTAATACTCAGCCAGGCAGTTTACAGCTCTGCCTCACTCTTCACTTCCTGGTTGTGCAGAGAGTCAGGGTCAGCCAGAAGTGAGTGTCCAAGGTCTTCTTAGGTCTTCCCTGAACATGTGCAGTCCTGTTTATTTATGTGTGTGGCCTTCTAGATTGCCAGGAATATGTTGGAACTATTCAAAGCCTGCATTCCCCAAAGTGTATAATTTTTAGTCTTTCCTCCAAGCTTTTCAGTTAGTCTGTCATTTATTCCAACTGTTAAGTATTGCTGCAGACAGCAGCAGCTAAAATGTCTGCTAATACATAGATGTTGTTGACAAATAACCCCTGGGTAGCGGTTGTAGTGCTGGATGAGTTCCAGTGAGGTGAGAGAAAATATGCCTTTTGAGCTGGTCTTCCATTCTTCCATGGAGCCACCAGACAGATCACCAAAGGGTAACTCTTTGCAAATGAGGTCTGTTCTGCTCCTTCTGGTGTCAGTACCATACCAGGAATGCGGGCTGTTACTTTTATGGCTGCTGGTAAGCTGAGGAATAGGCGATGGGACTGGGGTAAATGCACATGCCACAAAGCTCACTGTTTTTGCGGAAATTCACTACTTTCTATGGATTAAGTGCTCCTTTTGCAGCAAGCTTTTGGTTTCTTCACAGAGTTCCAAAAAAAGTTGATTCTGACTGTTTTTGCTAGTGTTTCATTTGCTTTTACGGAGGAGTGGACTCTTGCCGCTTCTCCCTCTGCCATTTTCACTGACGTCACCTAGCCTATTTTTATGACAGGATTGTTGGAACTTTATTCTTGTGTTCTTAGACGTTCTTTATATATGAGAGATATTAACACTTTGTGATTGTAGTTGCAAATAGTTTTGCCCAGTTCATCATTTGGTATTTTACTTTGTTCATGGTGTTTTGACCTATTCAAAGGTTTTGATTATTACGTTATCAAATTTATTAATCTTTTCTTTTACTTCTGGATTTTCAGCCATGGTAAGAAAAATTTCCCCTTCTAATTCTAGAGCAATTAATTTATGTTTTCTAATAGAATTTGTATAGCTTTATGCTTTAAATTTAAATCTCTAGTCCATTTGAAATAGATCCAGTTTTATCTTTTTCACATAGCTAGCCAGTTATACTCCTCAGCACTTACTATCTTTCCTCACTGCTCTGAGATGCCTCCTCTATTGCATACAAAATTTCCATGTGCAGTTATGTCCAAGAATTTTCTCTTTTGTTCCATTGGTTTCTCTAGTCATGTGCAAATACCACACTGTTCTTAATTATAGAGGCTTTATTTTATATAAGCTAGTCTACTGGACTCCCCACATTGTTTTTATTTTTTAGGGTTTCCCACCCCTGGCCATTCTTGTTTGTTTGTTTTTCCAAATAAACTTTATAGTAAACTTGCTTTGTGCCAAAAAAAAGTTCTGATGGTATTTTATACTTAGATTGTGCTAAATTTAAATACTACCTTCCTCAGAACTGATATGCCAAAACTTTGTATTTCTTTTTTTTTAAAATTAAAGTTTACTGGGGTGACAATTGTTAGTAAAGTTACATAGGTTTCAGGTATACAATTCTGTCATACATAATCTATATATCACATTGTGTGTTCACCACCCGGAGTCAGTTCTGCTTCCATCACCATATATTTGATCCCATGTCTTTGTATTTCTTAAAGTCTACTTCTGAGACTGGAAGGAGTGCTTTCTATTGGGTTGTTGGAAAAGTCATGACGTATTTTTCTATGTTTTTCGTTACAAATATGCGTCATGACTTTTCCGACAACCCAATAGTTTTCCTCATACAGGTTTTGGACAGTTCTTATTAAGTTTGCACCCAGGTATTATATTTTATATTTTAATATTATAAATGGGGCATTCCCTTCCATTCTAACTGGCTTTTATTTGTATATATAAAACCTATTTTTGTACATAAATTTCATAATCTATTTTACTGTTATTTGTAGTAGTGTTCCCATGGATTCTTTTAGGTTTTCCAGATATAATATCAGCTGGTGGGATATTATATTTTGGTGGTTTTGGCAAGGACTGTGAAAGCCCTATGATAACAAAGTTCTGGATATTAGTATTCAGCAGTAAGACCCCAAAACCAAGTTATTCTCTCAGACGCTTCAGCATTTTTTATGATGTTACTTTGATTTTAGGCCTAATCAGCCTCTAAAAGAGAATTCAAAAAGTGACATTATCAGGACCCTTTGTATCTACAAACGCACACACATACACACACATGCATACACACATACACATTCAATCTGTTTTGCTTTTCTTCCTTTCAAAAGAAAGAGGTATAACTACAAGGCTAGATATATTCTAAAATGACATAAAAACCCCACACCTATTGTTTGCGGAAGCTGAGATAATAATTCCTTAAATTTTGCGAACAAGCTTCACTTTTTAAATGCAATTTTGTGCCTACCACTGCCTTTTGCTCTCACAACAAACCTGAGGCACTAGGTGGGGAGGGGGCTATCCCATTCTGACTTCCGGGGAAACAGAGGTAGCGAGGCCAGTCAACCGGCCAAGGGAGGAGCAGGGATTAGAACTCAGGTTTTCTAAATCTTAATGTCTAGTCTTTCCAACACTCGGATACCTTTCAACCCTTTTGTTGCTATTAAAGCCCATTTCTTACCTGTCCTCAGAAGAATCAGGAGCCGCTGCTCAGCATCCCTTATTATAATACCCCTTCAAATGGATGAATCCTGCGATGTTGTTCCCTTCCAGCTTCCCCTTCGGCACGTTAAACAGGCCCCGATTCTGTTCCTCGCAGAGTTCATCTCCCACCTCTTTTGTCAGTTTTAACAAAGAGGTTGTGACTCTTGGGTTCCTGCTCAACAGAGCTCTTCCTCATTATTTCGTAACCTTTCTGCCTCCTTCCAGGGAGAGTTAAACAAAGCCTGTGGATTTTTGATAGGAACGTCTGGCAGGCTCCTGCTCGTACAGAAACCTTTCCAGCAGGCTTGCTGATGAAAGCCTCGGTCCAACAACTGCGCCTCATTCACGGCAGATGAAAGACGGCAGCGCCTCCGCTCATTCCAAAACCCACACGTGGGAACGGTGCCCACGCGAAGGTCCACATTCCACAGCAAGCCCCGTTTTGGCAGGCGGAGATAGGCTGTAATGACAACATTTAGAAACTGGGACCCGCTGGCTAATTACTCCAGGTGAACAGTTCATTCTGCGGAAAGGCACTGTTCTTTCAGCTTGTTAATTACGTTTAAAAATTACCCCGGCCTAAAGTTTCATTATTGCACCTGAGCCAGCCTGAAAATTAGAGAAATTAAATACCATAAAATATAAGCAGTAAAAAGGAGGGTAAACTTTGAGAGTTAACAGCTATGCAGTGTTCCGGATGTTAAAGCTTGAAGCATGTCAAGCATGCTTCATTGGTTTTTTTTTTTTTCTTTTTAAATGACACCAGATGGCACTTTTCTCTCAGCATCCTTGTGTTCTTTTCCTCTCCCCTTCTCTGTATACCCACAAAAAGGTGCCAGATTTGGATGAGGGGAGGGTGTTCCAGCCATCAACCAAGTTACTGGCTTTTTCTTTTTCTAGGAATGTTCTATAGCTGATATTGTGTTTCAAAGGATATTGTTCCCAGAGTAAGAGAAATGGGTTTATGTCCCACATGGGCCACTCTCCTTGTTTATGAACAAAGTCCCTCTGCAGCTGAGCACCCACCCCTCTATTGGGTTCCCTGGTTTTCTGTCACTAAGTTCTTTAGGGAAATGTAAGAACCACTCACTGGCTTCTGCCTCAAGGTTAGTTAGCATCTCCTTAGGCCAAGAAGACAAAGCAGGAGGGGTTGGAGGATGCCCTTTTGTGTGTTCCTTATCTTAGAATGAAGAACCGAGACTGATATTGATTGTTTGTTTGCAAAGGATTTGATAACAAGTGGGGAGAACTTTCCAGAAGGGAGGAATGTGGTGAATAATGGAGAAGGGTATGAATGATGAGGCTGACTGAGCACCAGGAGTCTATCTACCCTGGTACAAGGTAATTTGATTTGGGTTAAGTGGAAACTGATTATTGAGGTCCTTAATAGCACACTGAAGCTGGTGGGGCATCTGTTCCTTCTTTAGCCGGGAAGGGACATTATAAAAGTGGTATTTTAGAGTAAGAGTCTGATATGGTGTGTGTGGAACATGGTCTGAGGGGCAGCAGTGAGAATGATGGGAGAGGATGACTCCAACATCTATTATAAAGGGAATTTGCTCTGACCTTTGACAAAAGGCAGCTGTGGAGAAAATACTGATCTGAGAATTAAAAAGGCATAAGTATGAATTCTTATTCTGCCTTTAACTTGCTTGATAACCTCAAGAAACACTTCTTTGAGCCTGGAAGTCAGAGATGCAAACCAGATGTAGCTCGCCCATCAGTTTTCACTGGCAGGCCTGTTTATTTTGGCTAACAAAATGTTTCAATTTTCCACAGTTCCCACCACTCTCTATTGCATCAGACATAACTTGCTTCACACTTTTACATCGCCAGCCTAGCCCCTCTAGGCATGCAATCTCTGCGTTAAACCTTGTTAAAATAAGTGGATTTATGTTTTCATAGTTTGCTGTTGTCCAGTTCAGTTTTAAGTTCTTAGAGTCAGGAAACTATTTAACTTTTTTTTTCCAGTAGACTATTAAGGACAAATTAGTAATTAATAATTACTATTTGATAATATTCAAGTATGCAAACATAAACCTTTCCCCTCTTCCTTGCTTCTTCTCTAGTTTCTGGGGAAACCTACAGCAGTTAGAAAGCATGTTTGGGGGATTGTCATAAGGTTAGGGTTTTTTTTTGTTCTTTTTTTAACCTCTACTATCCCTGCTCCAATTTGGACCTTTCATATATTTAGAGCCACAAATGAACAAGTGTCTGTGTTTGGAAGGAAACTGGTTCTGGCCCCTTTTGTAAATTTATGACAGTGCCTTAAGGATTGTGAAGAAGACAGACTCAGTGGAAAAGCAGCGCAGGAGAGAATTCCAGAGATTATCAGGGTCAACAGCTTTATTTTGCAGAGGGAACAACAGAGCCCCCGAAAGGGGAGGGGACTTGGCGCAGTGCTCATGTTTATAAAAGGCTGTATTCTGCTTAGGCCTTGGCTCAAGACATTCATCTACAGTTAATTAAATCTTCTAGATTGAATACCCGTACTGAGTTGCTAAATTTGCATTTTAAAAAATGGGGGGTAGAGATATGTTCTTATAGGACTAAAAATTTGCAGACTCGGTTTATTTTCCCAAAAGATTTAAGAGTCAAGTCATAGAAACCAGATGATTAGAAAAAGTAAAGATTAATTCAATTATCACAGAATTCCAAGTATTTAATCACATTTTGAGATAATTGTTTAGTTATGGTAAATGATTTTTGCTCTCATTTTCCTTCATATTATTTAATATGAGTTATTTTATTGTTCCCAAGAGGGTATAACTTTAAAATGAGTTAAAGTGCTGCATTGCATTTTCCTTTATAACATGAAATTTATTTCTATTGCATTTAGTTCACTTAAGTGTTCATCTGAAGATGGGATTTTTCAGTGTTTTTTGAGTTATTGAAAATAGACCTCTTTTCCTTCCTCATTCTCCTTTTCTTTCCCTTTTCTCCTCTTCTTCCTTCCTCCTCTTTCTCCTAAAATTAATTCTTTAACATTATCTCTCACTTGCAGGTTTAGAAAGTCCTGGCATGTTGAAGCTGGCAGAGGCTGGTAAATCACCTTGTCTAGGAGCTCTAGACCTGTGGTTCACTTATACAGGTGAAGTTCTAGGGGGGCTTTTGTGGGGAGCCAAAGAACCCTGAAATTGTGTGCAAAATTTTGTGTTCATGTGCTTTTTTTCAGGAAGAGGGCCTAAAGTTTTATTAAATTCTCAGAGGGGTCCTTGACTCCAAAAGTTAAGTAAGTGTCACTGATGAGAAAAACAAGGCCCAAGATGTCAAAATAACCCACCCAGGATTAAAAAACAATGTAGTGGCAGAACCAGGAGTAGAAACTAGGTCTTTTGGCTTCTGGTACAAGGCTTTTTCTGCTCCACTAAGAAAGCAGGCTTAGTTTCAGTTTTAATGGTGTTGTTTATGTACAGTTGTTATATACCTCCTTAAATCTGTATTCTGTGGATGACTAAGGAATTAGAAATAAATTACTAATAAAATAAGATTAATTAAAACATTAACCAACCTAACCCAAAATGCCTTCTAAATTCCAAGTGCTCTAATTCTTTTTACATAAAATTTCACGTATTCTGAGTATGTCTGATATCATATATTCTTGAAGACAAAGAGAAAGAGGGATGGAGAGAAAGAAAGATAGGCCATGTGTGTTGAAAGTGTGGGATGGGGTGAGTCCAGTATTTTCCACGGCACTCATATCACCTTCCCTCCAACACTCCTCATTGACTCGTGAGCCTGTTGGGGGCTGTGAGCGCTCCTGTGGGCTCCGTGACCTAGGAAGGATCTCTGACTCCCGTTCCATGTTTCATTTGAGCTCTTTTGTCAGGTAATAGAGATTTCTGTTAATAGCTTTATTGTCAACATTAATGTATCAATGTATAATCATTTCAGACACAAATATCAACTCTTTCCCCAGTGCTCTGATCATGGCTAGCTCATTGATTTGTGAATAACCATGAATGGATTTTAAATTTCTCTCTGAGCCGAGGTGCCATCTACAATATGCAGGGAGAGACTTTTTTTCCCCCCTCTGGTGATAAAGATGATGGTTTAATCTTTCTTTCTTATGCTCTCCTATAATAGAGACAAATCATGCCCAGGCAGTTTAATCATACCTGTCATAATGGAGGCTGTAATCCTTTGGATTCTCTTTTATTACCAGTATTTAAAGATCTACAGCAACTCAGATTGCTCAGTTGACCAAACAGCTTGACATTGCTTTAAAAAAAAATTTTTTTTTAAATTAAATAGAGAGTAGGAAGGAAGACAGAGTTAACTCATCTGTGACAGAGGCCTTTTGCAGCACTGGGCCAGGCTGTGTTATTACAGCTGCTTGAGAGGGAGACAGCAGAGCCCAGGGCCCAGAGAAGAGTTACAGAGGATATCTGTCTCTGAGCCTGGGCCACTGACCACACCCCGCCTGAGTGAAACCTTAGGTGGGTTCCAGGGAGAACACTGAGGTTAGATTGGCTCTGGAGCTTTCAAGTATGGACTTTTCCTGCTTGCCACCCTCTTCCTCCTCCCCCCACTGAGCCCATGTAGACCGCAGGATGATTTGAACCTCCATGGCTGATGTCTTAGCTGGGGTTTGACTCTGATGGACTCTTCAGAGCACCTTTTTTCCCTTAGCAATTGGAAGGGCAGGGATGCTGCCACCCTCCTCCACTGGATTTGCCATCCTTCTCTGGGTTTTTAGGGGCAGGCAATGATTTTTGGCAAGACTAAGTTCTCAGCAGCAAGCAGAGGCATCTCTTTCAATTGTCTGGGTTTTACCAACATTTCCTAAGCCTCTGGCTATGGTGGCAACTATGGTGGCATCATGTTCTGGAGTACACAGCATTTTGTGGCAGCCTACTATCCTCAAGGGGGGAGTGGGAATGAGTTTTTAATAGACCAAGGCCATTATTAGGCCCATGGGAAAGACCATCTGCCAGCATCCATTACCTAGGGGGAGGGAGGGAGCAGGGTGGTACATGGAAGGGAAGCTTCAGCTGCTGTATTTCCTTGGCCTATAGACTAAGGGTCTGAGTTCAGAAGTTAGGTATCACACTGTGAACTTCCTAACACATGAATGGCCACTGTGACATATGAATAAATCCAAGCACCTGATAGCAGAAACTTCTTTAATTGACTTCCAGTGATTTTTTTTGGCAGAAGCTTCTTTGATTGTTTTCCAGAGATTTTTTGCATCATTGACATCAAAATTAGATGGAAGGGAATCTTAAACAGCCTGGCAGCAATTGTGTGTGTGTGTGTGTGTGTGTGTGTGTGTGTGTGTGTGTGTGTGTGTGTGTGTATGTATATATGTGTATGTATATACACTAGCACTATATATTCTGGGAGATGTAGTGTCTGTGAATAAAGCACTGGTTTAGGAGCAGAGATAGGAAGTCCTTGCAGCAGTGCATGCTGGGAATTCCTCTCTCTCATGTACTCTGCTGATTCAAGTATGAGAGAACAAGGAAGAAAAAGTATGAAGTAGATACCTCTGCAGCAAATCAAAGATCAGTTGATAAAAACCCACACAAAACTGAGATTAGCCTGGGAGATTTGGCATATCACACTGCCTGTTGACAAGCTCTGAGTTGAGAGAGATGCTTCAGTCAAGGAAAACAAAACAATGATATGGGGCACATGAAAAAATTGTGCAGAGCAAAGGAAAAAATATAGTGTCCAGGCAACTCAGATGAAAAGCATATGTTTAAAAATCATCCCCCACAGAACGCAGAAGAAAATCTCACAACACTGCTTGACATTTTTAAAATTGGTTCAAGAAGACTTGACCTTTATGTATTCTATATTCTATTCCAGTGTCCGTGGAGATATTAAAATCACCTAAAATCTTAGAAAAAGTAAAAAAATATATTTAAAAAAGCTGAAAAATAATTAAACAGGAACCCGCAACCCATAATAGAAATTATAGAACACTTTCCTGCATAACTTTTGAGTCCAAGTAGAAATGAATACTCAAATAAAGATGGAGGAATTAAGCATTGTCCCAAAGCCTCATTATATTCTTGATTAGAATGTTCCACTTTAGGAAATTGTGGAATCTTTTTCTCTGAATATTATTAAGAAAATACTAGAACAATCACATTCTTAGAATGGTTTCAATAAGATTTCTTAAATGAATAGCTCTTCTGAGGTTTCTAAATATATCTTCTAACTTTATTAGGATGCAGTTTTGCCTCCTCCTCCAATTAAGAAAATTATTTCTTTCAATGCAAAAACAAAATAAAACTAGCAAAACTCCAAATCTCCAAACAAACAAACAAAAAAGCAATAAAAGAAAATACAAAGCCCAACCCAACAAAAACCAACCCTCCAAAAACCACTGAGACACAACATAGCAGCACTCACTCTATCACACCACCACGACCACCACAATATCCTTGTGACCTGGCAGGCTGTAAGAACTGGTTGGAATGCACATCCAGGACTTGTCTGGCCGTATACATTTGAATATGCAATCCTTGAGTTTAGTAAGAGATTCTTGTCTTCTTTTGGGTTAAAAGCATTGCCCAGGAATTTGTACTCACAGAATCTGCCCAGCATAGGGTGGGGCCATCTTCCAAAATGTAAAATAAGCTCAGTTGAAGCTTGCATGGGAAAGGGGACAGCTGAGGCTCTGCCAAAATTCTAATGAAAGGCGGCTTTTCATTCTTGATTGAGAGGTGAGTTAGCTACATCTTCCTGCAGCAATATAGGGGAATGGAAAGAAGATTAAGTGGTGATTGATAACAGTTGTAGATTTATTAGAATGGTTTTTATAGGATTTCCTATGGGTGATGGTATTCTGAGGTTGCTAAGTATATCTTCTAGGTATATTTAGTTCCTAGCTATATTTGTGTTCATTCATCTATACTTGCCTCATTCTAAAAAGGATTTTAGGAATTTACTAAGACTATGGCATACCAATGGGTGGGGAATGGTCCACCCCAGAGACAAGCAAAAGAGAAGTTTAAGATCAACGATGAAACGGACTAGAAGCCAGTCTGTCTTTTTACTAGCACCTGTTCCAATAATTCTGAACAATATCAGTGATGAAATTCTCCTCCTTGCCAAGGTGGACCATTCCATCATTTATTTTAAATACAAACAGTATTTGTACCTATTTAAAATAGGTGTTTTATTTATTTTAAATCATGCTTCAAAGTTTGTATCATTTTCTATAAATTGGAGTATAGTGTCAATGCTTTATTTGTAATAAAAATTTATTTTCAGTGAAAAATATGTGTGATACGTCTATATAATAATGGGATTGAATTTCTGTAGGACTCAGTTCATGACTTGCTGAGACAAATTGCCTGGGTAAAGCTGCCTTTCTCTTCAGCTCATTGATCAGCCATCACCCTTAGCATAGTCCTAGTCGCTCAGCGTCAGGCCGAGAAACTAGAAAAAGCAAAATTCTTGGCATGTGCTGGCGTTTCAAGCCCGCATTTTAAAAATGACAGGAAACATCACCCTAATTTATGTTTTTTAAAAAATTGCCATGTTCATCTAGTGACTAGCAGAATGGACGTTGGTGCCACATTTAGACTCAGAGTAAAATATGTGTTGGATGAATTGTTTTCCTAAAATGGTGGATACCTTTAATTTATCATGTGTATGCATTTAGTCCACTTTAAGTTAGACCTCAAAGCAATTCCACGTATCTTCTCATTAGTTTTTCTACACCAGACTGGGGTTGTTATCTTCCCTTGAGATAAGCAAATGTCGCCTTCTCTTTAATATTCTTTGGTGTCTTATTATGTTCAAAAATTAGGAAGCCGGCTCCAGGATGGCAGGTTAATATAGTCACTTGACTTGAAAGTTCTATTTATCTGCCTGTGTGACTTTCTTAGGAAGATATTAAACTCTTAACTATTTTTTGGAAAAATTAAGATAAAGTAAGCATATTTTAACAACACGTAATGCATTCTACACACCATTCTCTTCATTTTGAGTGATGGGCCCCAATGATATCTTATTTCTCAACAAGTTTCAGTCTATTACTCAATTTTTAGGTACAAAATGACCCTCTCTTTCTAGGTGGAGTGTGGGCAGTCGTGTACAAGGTACGATGGGACAGCGAGGAAGGTATTTGTGCTACAAAGAGAAGAAGGAAAGTTTTAAAGCTGAAGAGAGGTTTGTTCCTTTTCTGTCCATTCAATTCCCTTCTCGTGAGTTGGTCTGTCACCATCAGCAATGACAGGGACCAAGATAAAACAGACACCAGATCAGAGCACTCAAGGTCTTCTGTGAGGCAGAATTCAAGCGAGTATTGCAAGGAAGAGTGAAGTTGTTTGCTTTGCCCAGGCTCAGAGCGTGAGGACAAATGTGGCCCAGAGTCACTTCAGCCCTAAAGGAAACGGAGGGTTGTGAGCTGCGCTGGCATGCTTCCTTGTCAGTGCTGCCTGTTGGATTTATCATACTTACCACAGGTGAGGGGCCCGGTTGTTAATGCATAACCTGTACGTATGGTTCACAAAGCCTTTGGAAATTTTTGAACAGAGGTGCTTCCAGGAGAATTACACATGTGGGAAAGGAGGTAGACGAGGCCACAATCCCCTGTTCTCCAGGCTTTCCTGTTTCCTTTTTTATCTTTTGAGGGGGAAAAAAATGGCATAAAAAGCAGCCATTTTTTAGCTTGCAGAGGATTGACTGACAAGTTGTAGAAGGACCATGAGGGACAGGCATTGTGGGATAGAAAATGCTAATTCTCAGGAGAAACAGGCCTAAAGTTGTTAAACACCTTGTTAGGGGATAATTACGATATGACTTGGTATATCTAATACGTTCTTAAAGATATATTCAAATCCACACACATTTTCTTAGGTCCCCTGTCCTTTCTTAATGCTCATGTCAGAGCCCATGAAAAACTGGATCCCCAGTGTTATCTCACAGCCAAATACTCAGGCAAATGGTACAACAAGGGTTATATTAAAATTGTATAACAACTGGCAGCACAGGCACTAACCTGTCAAAATGGAACCCCAATGAATCCATACAAATGTGGGCAACTGGCACAGTGGCATTGGTGTAAGCATGGGCTGAGCTGACCTTGGAAGCTTGAGAATGTCTTCATTAGCCGTGAACCGCACCAGAAAACATGCACGCAAGTGCGCTCTCTCCCTCTCTCTCTCTCTCTCTCCCTTTCCCCCTCTCCCCCTCCCTCTCCCCCTTCAGTAAGATTTATTAGAGCCAGATTAAGGGTCAGGCAAGCCAAGGCAATAATCTATAAAAGGCACTAAAACATTACTGGAAAAAAAAGGAAAATATTGCACCAATTAACTCAGGGCTCCTTACATCACTAGAGTATAAACCCATTCCTCTCATTGAAATAAGCAGCACCCGTAGTGAATGTACAAGGCACTGATCAACTCTCTTCCTGCTGAGTACTTCTGTACTCACGGTGTAAACGCAGACTGCCCCACCGACCCTGAGACCTGCCAGTTGATGGTGGCCTAAAGACGAGGTCAAGCTCAGCAGAGAAATTAGAAGGAAAGGAATCATGATATATTGCTTTGGACCAGACTAGATAACTGGCCACAGAAGTCAGAGATTCCTAATAGTTTGTCACTGGTACACTGAGCTGTCACAAATGGGTACATGTGTGCTGCAAGATATTGTCCCTGTCAGCCCTGAAGGTAGCAGGACCTGCAGAGGCAGGAGCTCATGAGTAAGAGCGTCATCTGGGGCTCCTTGGAGGGCAGCCCAAGTGGAGCAGGGTCTCATGGCTGCTCTGTGGTCCCCTGGGGTGACAAGCATGATGAGCACGCATGGCTCCAGGCTGATGCGCTGAGTGAGGTCAGAGTGCGACTGCCGTAGCCAGCTGCAGGGTACACTGCATTGAGGCTACCTTTTGTGGAGGACCCATGGAGCTGTTGGAGAGACTGTATTTTTGGTGCCCAAGGAGTGCATGGTTGGAGGTGGGGGAGGAGTACAGGTTGGGTAGGGTTCCTTGTGGGCCTAGCTGCAGGTTCTGGCTCAGCATGGTCTAATATAGGTATTAGTTTTCTGTTGATGCTGTAACTCAGTACCACAAGCTTCATGGTTTAAAACGACACAGATTTAATATTTTAAAATTCTAGAACTCAGAAGTCTGAGCTGGGATGTACTGGACCAAAATCAAGGTGTTGGCAGGGTTGTATCCTTCTGGGGACTCTAGGGGAGGATTCATTCCTTAAACTCTTCTAGTTTCTAGAGGCCACTTGCATTCCTTGACTCATGACTGCTTCCACATTTACAAAGCCAACATCATAGCATCTTAAATCTCTTCCTGACTCTGCCCTCAGTTTTTGTGGCCATATCTTCTTGACTCTGATGTTGTCACATCTTCTCTTTTCCTGCTCCTACTTTTCCTTATAAGGACCCTTGGGTTTACATTGCATCCACACGGACAACCAGGACCATCCTCCCATCTCACGACCCATCATTTAACTACATTTGCAAGGTCCCTTTTGCCATGTGAAGTAACATATTCACAGGTACAGGGGCATCTGTGAGGGGGCTGCTATTCAACCTACCAAACAGATGATGGCTACTTTGTTTGTTTTGCAGCTGATTGGCCCTGAAGGATGACATGCATTCCTTCCAAGTTAGAGTGCTATCATTATTTTGAAATACTTGATGTGAAAAAGTTCATTGGATTGAAATCTGTCTCCATCGTTAAATACCTTTATGAAGGGATGCCCCATTATTAGCCTTCTGTGGGTACCCCATGCTATGGGTCTTTCCAAGTCATTTTTTGAAAGTTTCCAGGTCATCTTGGTTATAAAATAAATCTTTAGGTTCCAAAGAGGCTGAGTCAAATTGTCTAAAAATAAATAGTAAGGGTTGCAATGGATGCATTTATTTTTATAAAGAAAGCCAATAGAAATGACTTGTAAGCCCACATCCAGTAGGCCCCCTCCCATCTGCCCACCATTTTTATTGCTCATGGGCACAGAGGCTGGGAAGTGGGGTGCAGTGAGGACTTGTTTGCTGCCTAGGAAGCCCTGGGAGGAGAGGCCAACAGCAGCTTCCGGACCAGTAGATGGGGACAGGTTGTAGGAGAGAAGGCAGGGGTCAGTTGGTAAACGCCCGGCTCTTCTCTGCTTTAGGCGTCTATCCTCAGGTTGGCCTTCTCCCTACCCTGCCTCTCTCCTCCAGTCCTGTCATTCCCCCTTCTCTAGGCTCTGGAAATTGGGGCTCCCTGCAGAGCTTTTAGCCTCACTCCATCTCATAGAGGGAAAGACAAAGCATTATCCAAGTAGGCTTTCCATGCTTGAAGCTGATGTAAATTTGTTCTTGTTTTCAATGCTTTTCTTCACTGCCTGATCTTACTATCTACACCCCCTACTCACAGGTTGGTTGTTCTGATGACATGTAGCTCTTTCATTCCCTGCTGAGATCCAATAGGGCAGATCCCCAAGCAGGGGGCATTTCAGTACTTGGTATATAGTAAGCATGCAACAATACTTATTGACTGAGTGAATGAAGAAATGAGTTTTCTGAAACTGATTCTATTACATTTTAAACCTTTAGAGAACGTTAGCAGAAATAGAAACTTATCAAGGGGAAAATCCTTAGGTTTCAATGTTCTGATTTACCCTTTTTATCTTGTATTTTTAGGACAATTATTTTTACTGAAAAAGTAATTTATGCTCATCTTATACATTTTTGAAGTTACAGAAAAGTATAAAAAGTAAAATACAGATTGTTTATAATCTCTTAGAGGTATTCACTCCTAACATTGGTGTATATTTTTCTAGACTTTCTTCTGTACACACAGATACATACACATATGTAGATTTTTTTTTACTTAAGAAAAATGACATTGTATGATGCTGCTTTGTGAGATGTAACCTTTATGAATATAACAATGCATTAAAATGTCATTAATATAGATCAACCATCATCCTTCTTATATTTCTAAAGAGTTTATGTACATATATAAATAAAATAAATATAAAAATAGAAATAAAGTTAAAATATATTTAATATAAATATAAATACATAAATATGTGTATATATGTGTGTATACATATGTGTATATTTGTATATATGTGTATGTAGGCCTATGTTTATTATGTACACACACACACACACACACACACACACACACACATTTAGAAGACTCTTACATTTCAAAGGCCCAATCTCTGGCTTCTCGCAGGGCTTGCCTGAGGCACAGGACAGACAGACTGCAGCCTGAGGCCTGCCCCTTTTTGGGCTCTGGAATGAGTGCGTTATCTAACAGGAGTGCCATTTTCTACCTCATACCTGTTGTGTACCTCACAGGCTTGTTATGAAGGTTAAAGGAGATGAAATGTACAAAAAAATGTTACAAGTTCTGATGTGAATAGTAATTACTCCATAAATGTTATTTCCCTTCTCCTTAGAGCTCTTTGTTAAAAAAATGATTCATGCCTCTAAGGTAGGCCTCCTGTTTGTTTTTAAGTGAAAAAGCTCCATTTTATAAGTAGGCGACCTGAAATTACAGATATTTAAGCAGCTACATCAGGATGAGGCGCTGGAGGCCTCCCCACAGAACCTTTGCAGTTCTCACCGATGATGACCGGTACTACCAGGGCCAGCCGGCTGAGTTCAGCGCTGCAGGGAGCCTGTGGGCCACACCTTGATCTTTTGATTCTCTCCTACACGTGCACAAGAAGTCAGTTCCAAACACAGCATTTTCCAAAAGGAAGAGCAGTAAACTGATAATTGCTACAAAGCACAAGCTGCTGAGCGTGCCCCGCCTTCAGCTTTTTTTCCCTTGTGAAAGGCAGGGAGGTGGGTGGGGCAGGAAACGCGGCAGAAAGACCAAGGGCTCAGGCCTCCCACGAAACCCAACAGTACCCAGTTATTGCAGCCACCCCATGGGCATTCAGACTGAAGTCATCATCGCCCGTGACAAATATTTAGTAAGCCCCACTCTGCCGTTTGGCTTCTAGGTATAATAAATGAGGTGGCAGAAGGATTTAGGTTAAAAGGCCTAAAATCCATTTAACGCCTGGATGGACATCAGAATTAGGTGACAGATGAATCATGCAAAAGCTAAGGCAAGAAATGATCTCTCCTTGAAGTGAATATCAGCATTGAGAATGCAGTCTTCCTGATCATTTCTTATATTTGAGAGTCCTCGCATTTCTGGGGACTCGGTAGGTGCCAGCTGGGTAAGTGCTTGTTAATTTATTGTGTTGCTGATTTTGGAATTACACAAACTGTTCTCTATGTCAGAAACGTGCAAAATAAACTATAAATGATGATAGTGTATAAACATGTCTGCATCTGCAGGTTGGGAAGGAAGTTAGAGGGCTCAAGACCAATGCTTGTGAGCAGCCCGTTTAGATGAGGGTAGCCACTCCTCACCTGTGGACAGGGTAGTTATGTCCTCAGGCCCTGGTACCTCTGGGTTCTCCAAGAGTATCCATGTCTAAGGAGCCCAGAATATTGCATAGCTTCAATATGGGCATAAATTAGCAAAAGCACAGAGACCTAGACTTTGGCGTAAGATTGCCGAAGGACTGATGCCTGTTGTCAGGATTTCTAGACTTTACCTCCTGGGAGGCAGTGGGAAGGGGGCGGGGATGCAAACAATCAAGAGAATGATGGACATATTATAACTTGAGTAATAAAGCCAGGGAAGAGAGCATAGGGCAGTGAGCAGTGATACAAATTTGAACCTGAACTCAGTCTGAGATACCGCTGTCCTTATAATCACCAGGAGGTAAGCCATTAAACAAGCTTTGTCAAAATGTGACCAGAGCCTGTTTCCAGACTTGCTTTTGTTCAGGGCCCACTCTAAACTCGTTGGAGTGCACTTTTTCTCCTAATAGTGGCCTTGAGCCGCTTTTCTTGGTGCTTGGCCTGCGCCTAATTTTTTGGAGTGTACCATCTCTTCTAATAAACTTCTCTTATACCACTTCAAAGAAAAATGTGACTAGACCTATCAGGTGACTTGGCTGTATACTGAACTTGCGCCAACACCAGTTGCTCTACTAACTTCCCTGAATCGAAACTCTATTTCAAAGTCAGAAAGGATGCGTGATATGAATATGGTTTACTTTTTGGAGAATCAAGCAGGCATCAGCGATAATGTGACATTTTTCAAATGCACATCTATATGTGTTATTTTGAGTGTGTGTTTTAGGTGAGATGAGTTTTATTATGAGTAAGTACAGCAGCATAAAGACCTCAAGAGGATGTAAACAGGGAAGATGTTTTTTGGGCTCCGTGACTGGAAGTCCAGAGATGGGGCAGCCTTAGCCTTCAGCGCTGGCTTAATCCAAGGGCTCTCGCCCCGTTTTGCTGGCCTCTGTGGGTGGCCTTCTTTCTGGGCTTGTAGCATCTGGCCATGTCTAGAGAAAAAGAGCGAGGTTTGCTTCTGAAAGCTCGAGATACCCCCAGAAAATCTTTTCACATGTCTCCTGGGTCCAAATTCAGCCAAATACCCCTCTGGAACCAACCACTGGGAAGGGATGGGAATAATATTACCTCTGAAACATTCTGGAGCTGGGAATGAAACCAGCTTTCCCACATAGGCTGCGTGGAGGAGAGTGTTTCCTTGAAGGAAATCAGGGATCTGTTAGGAAAGAAGCGTGGGGAAGAGATACTTGAAGACCGTAGGACGGCAAAGTGGTGTTCATAGTCTTTTTACTGCTTTGACTCTGCAAAACGTCTCCATGTTGTGGATATAATTTTTATTCATTCAACAAACACGTACTGAGTCATTAAACCTGAGCTTAGCACTATGTCAAATACTGGAGATACATAGAATAATAAAAATATTGTCTTATTCCCTTGAGGATTTTACAGTCTAGTGGAGGAGACATGGGGGTGAACAAAATTATTATGAGAAATATGTAAGAAAGTTGTTGAATAGAGAGAAAGTGAAGTTTTATGAAAACTCGGGAAGGAGAAACTACATCTTTGTAGAAGGAGGCTAAGGAGGAGAGTAGAAGTCTGGGAAGATGGGGGAGGGTATCCAGGTCAGACGGAAGAGCATGCGCAATGGTACAGAGGCATGGAAGGGGGTGGAAAGTTCCAAAAAGCATCACTGCTTGTGTGTGCATGAAATACGGTGAGCGTGTGCATGAAATACGGTGAGCATGTACATGAAATACGGTGAGCGTGTGGAGGGCGGTGAGGGAAGGCCCTAGGATGTAGGCCATGGAGAGGCTTGGACTTCATCCTGTCCTTGATGGAAAGTCAGGAAATGAAGTTGGTAGGAGGAACACGGGATAAAACTAGAAAGACCGTTCTGGCTGTGCTGCCGAGAATGAATTGGAGGAGGCAAGCCTGAAGGCAGGGAGGTTATTTCAGTAGCCAGGTGAGAAATAAAAGATAATGAGAGCCTGAACTAAGGCAGGCTGGAGGGACTGGAGCAGAGGAGACAGATACTTTATTCAAACACATGCTTGAATGGAATCACAGAGCAAGCCATGGAAATATTTTATGCAAGTAGCTGGCCGGTTCTCCAGGCTGCTTTCTCCTAAGAGCTCTAGATCTTTGGAGCCAAGGTTTGGAAGAAGGTACTCACTGCCAGATAAAGGTATAACCTCTCTCCTGAGGGTCTGTGGGTCACCATCTGTCCATTTGTGAGCTCCGGTGAGGCTGCTGGCTCTGATGTTGAGTGTGCTAGAGGCTGTAGGATTCCTCCAGCTACACCTCCTCCCTCTCCCTCCCACCCTGAACCCTGCAGAACACTCTAGGTCTTCTCCAGAGTTTGGCTGTCTGTAGTGACAGCCCTTGTACAGCTACTGCCCCTGAACACTAGGGGGCTCTCCCGAGAACCTGGATCAGCCTGGGTGACATCTAGGGGAATGGTTTCTTGCAGGAATATGCTGCAAGACATTGAAGCGTTCATTATACAGCTTATCCAAACTCAAATCATAGTTTTAATTTGGGCTCAAAAGACACCTCATCCAACAAATACAATGACTTAGACACGAAAATCTCATAAAGGTCTCATTTTTCTGCTTTACTGATCTTGGTCTTGAATTACATATTTGCAGAGTGAATGAATGAATGAGTACTTATGTAAACTTCCAGGGGAATTGTCAGAAATTGGTGTGAATAGGAAGTAAATCAATGGCTGTTTTCCTATACTCAATGCACGTCCCATCTGAGTGTTGTTCCCTGTCTACTTGAAATAACCCTTGCTCCTGTCACTGCTGATTTATGCAGAGTCCTTCACTGGCTTCCTGATAGTAAAGGACTTACAGGAAACAGTGCCTCAGAAACTGAAGCCTGTGGCCATCTGAACACTTTGAGTGTTTGAAGGCACTTTGGGAAGGTACTGTCTTGCTACGGTGAAGCCCGTTGTCAAGGAACATGCTAGACCATAAGACGGAGTTTATGCTAACCAGGTTTGGAAAATATAATATGAAAGAACAGGAAATCTGATGGGTAAAATGGAAAATGGCTGCTATTTTTTGTATAAAAAGCATCATTTAAAAGTCTTACTATGTTATTTATTTTTATTATTTTATTTTATTTTTTATTAGTTTCAGGCACAAAGTCTTAATATTTTAAAGGGAAATATACTGTTCATTCCTTGAACAAGGTTATTCTTTGGTGCCACTGTCTCTTTAACATATTGTTTGCTAAACTAGGCCTGTACCAGGGGATATCTTAGATTACTGGCCCACAAATGCCACATTCCTGCTGCTACAAACATCTATTGCATCTTAAGAAAGAAGGCTTATGTTAAGCACCAGTTTAAATTAAGATTAAAAATACAACAGGTCTTAAATTGGTCTATTCCATTATTGCTATTACTATACTCTGCCATCAGACGTGATTTCTCAAGTTCAGATCTACAGAGATGGGCAAGTGAAGATGAGAAATGCAGAAAAGCTATACTCTGACCCATGGGCAAGTTTGGTGAAATCATTGTGTTGTCATCCTAAGAATAACTCCTACAAAGTCCTTCATATCTGATACCACTAGATGTCACTAAATATTAAGCTTCTTAGAGCAACTGAACTGGAGTATTTAACAACTGCTGCTCCCCTCTCACTCTATTAATATTTTAAAGCTGTATTTGTATTGTATGCATTTTCCACATCATTATTTTTCTCTGAATCTTTTATATTTAATGTGTCATTCATTGCTAGGAACAGAGCTTCATCCCACTTGAGTGTAGCCAGCTTTTTCTTTGGAGAGGGGTTAACTCTTCTGCGTGGCAAGTGAATTCACATTTCATTTGCTATTAAAAGACTGTGGTAAAAATGTGCGTGATTCTGTGTTTGACATTGGTGGAATATGAGGTGCGATCATAAAATATGGTAAATGTTTAAATAAAAAAACATTTATTACAGTAAAAGATACATTGCCATTAATCCCCCTCAAAACACTCCCTGTTGCTTCGAACACACTTATCCCATCGTCCTTGCCACTTTCTGAAGCAGCTCTGGAAGTCCTCTTTCATGAATGTCTTTAGTTGCGCTGTCCTGGCTGCCTCAATGTCCTGAATCATTTTGACTTTGAGGAAGAGCCAGAAGTCGCACAGTGCCAGATCCGGTGAATAAGGTGGATGAGGACACAACTTAATGTTTTTATTGGACAGAAATTGCTGTATACTAGGAGCGTTGTCATGATGGAGGATGAAGTAAAGACACGCACGAAAGAAGACTTCTAGAATTGCTTCAGAAAGTGGCAAGAGGGATGGGATAAGTGTGTTCAAAGCGAGGGGGAATATTTTGAAGGGAATTAATGCCAATGTGTCTTTTACTGTAATCAATTATTTTTTATTTAAACATTCGCTATCTTTTGATCACACCTTGTTCTTGTTCTCTGATGTGGTTTGGCTAATCAAGTGCAACGTGAAAAACGGGGAGCTTGATTGCCTTGCTTATAATTTAGGCTCCTCAAAAAGTGTAATGCTCTGATAGAGATCAGTGTGGCTGGCCATCTGTGGCCTTCAGACAGGGCCACCATGCAAACCATCTGGGGACAGTGAAAAGCCCATTGTAGTTTTAAGACCTGTAAAGAAAAGGTCTTTGCTAAAACAAAACTTCTTGCTTTGATGCCCCTTAATCCTTTTATCTGTGTCTAGGCTTCCTTGTCTTATTTTCTGTGACAGCTTTCAGGGGTCCAAGGCCAGAAGAATTTTCTACGCCTTGGGACTATCTATCCCCTGCAGTAATTCAGGCGGTAGGAAGGAGAACTTGCTGTGGGTCCCAGAGGGACCCTTCAGTTGTGCATTTGATGTTGATGGCTTTCTTTGTCATGAAGAATGGAATTCAGGGGTGCATGGATCACACAGTCTGAGGATAAAACTTTGGAGTTATAATAGGCTTTACAATTTACAGAGCTCTTTCACATCTGTCACCTCACTTCATTCTCAAAACAATCTATTAAGGAAGGTGGGGATGGGTGTTTTTTTGTTTCTGTTTCACAGAAGAGGAAGCGGAATCTCAGAGAGATTAAATTGCTTGTCCAAGGTCATCCAGATATAGGATGGGGTTGTAACCCTCACTTGCATCTCTAGGTTCCTGGGCTCTGACACACCTCCCTCCCACGACACCAAGCTGCTTCCTTCAGTGGCATTGCTAGGGAAAATAAGAAATGGGCTTTTAGCAAGGCAGCCTCCACAAAGCTGGTAAAGAATCAGAGATTCGGTGCTTGAGAACTCAGGGCAGGAGCGGAGGAGTCCCTGGTCCCTCTGCTGCCAACTGCAACTTCCCAAGGCACCTACTCAAGGCACACCATCATCTAAATGATTGCTTGATTGGCACTGCTTGCTAAAACTGCTATTTAAGAAATGTGAAGAAGATGGAGAGTACAGAGGAAGCCTATAAAAATACCTGCACAATTGCAGGGTACTTTGGAAGAAAAAGCTTCAAGATATGGAGCTGGTTTCATTTAGAAAAGAAAATTGGGAAGGACAACTTGAACATTGGTGTCAAGTCAGAAATCATAACTGACCCTCTCCTAGAAGTATAAGAGGAGGTGTGAAGGATGGAGTAGATGCAGGTAATGGAAGCAATGATCCCAGGAGTCTGTAGGATGAATGTCCTGCTTTCCCAGACTGTGAGGGTCCAGAGTGGGTGTGGGAGAGGCTCTGGGGGACTTCGTTTGTCAATATCAGGGGCTACTGCTTAAGGGAACTACATCTATCAAGCATTTTGCTAGCCCAATGAAAAACACTAGCTAATCACTAAAATAATGTGCTAATCTGTTGAGGGGGATTTCTTTCCTGATGAATAGAGACTTTGAAAAATACTGCTTAATTAATGATGACAGACTGAGCTAATTTTCAACTGCAGCTGATATTTGACTGAGGCTGGAGCTGAAATTTCCTACTTATATGCCATCAGGTGTTTGAGCTAATGGCGCCTGTCTGGCATTATTTCAAAAAGAGGCCCTACCTGTAAAATCCATGTTTGTGAATTTTGAAACAGCTTGCTTTCCGGGTACATTCTGAAATATGGGTCTTTCCACCAGGTGCCTAATTATTTCTTAGCCCCAGCCTGAGTGCCATTTGAGAAATAGGCAGTAATAGTTGCCTTTGCTTTCTAGGGTTGGTTTCGCAAGACTAGCCCTTCAGCTCTCATTAAAGCCAATAGTTCTCATCCGTGGCTGCACATTAAGCTGCTATGCGAGCTTTGACAAGTTGCTCATACCTGGGTTACACCCCCAGATGTTCAGATTTAATTGGTTTGGGGTGGAGCCCAGGCATTGGTATTTTTAATAAGCACCCCAAGATGATTCTAATGTGCAGCCAGGGTTGAGAACCACCATGTTAAACATCTAAGCTGGGGGAACTGTTTTATAGGATGCCTTTCTCACAGGTATGGGTAACTGAGAATCCTAGTTAGCATAGCTTTCCATTCTGTTTTTGTTGTTTGTGTTTGTTCGTTTCAGTGGCAGAAATTTATCCAAATAGCTAAGCACAAATATTCACTAATCAATAATGATTTTATTTAAAAGCTCAGTCACATTCCAGTGCTAAGTGGAAACCTATACCATCACCTAGATATAATTTGTTCCGCAATTTAGTTCAGTGGTTCTCAAAGGGTATTTTTTGTTTTTAGCATTCATATCAGAATCATCTAGGACAGCGGTTCTCAACCTTCCTAATGCCGCGACCCCTTAATCCAGTTCCTCATGTTGTGGTGACCCCCAACCATAAAATGATTTTCGTTGCTACTCTATAACTGTAATTTTGCTACTGTTATGAATCGTAATGTAAATATCTTTTTGTATTCCGTTGGTCTTAGGCGACCCCTGTGAAAGGGTCATTCGACCCCCAAAGGGGTCACGATCCACAGGTTTAGAACCGTTGCTCTAGGGTGCTTATTCACATGCCAGTTCCTGGGCCCCATTACACTTTTATGGAATGGAGTCCTCTGGGTGGAAGCCTTGGAATCTGCATTGTGGCAGTGGTTCCAGGGAATTTTGATAAGAGTTAGTACCGATGCTTAACTGGTTTTAATTAGCATTAACCGTGTTTGTTCTGAGAGCATTACTAAATCTTAGTACTTATAGCATTTTTGTTTTGTTTTGCAGTTGCAAGGCCTCTAGTTCTTGTAGCTCTCCATCACTTCTCCATTAGAACTATAAGCTGTTTTTCTGTATAAGCTGTTTGCTAATAAGAGGGATAGCCTGATTTAGCCTTTCTGGCATTCCTGACTAATAAAAGGTCCCTTGTATCTTTTCTCAACTCTGTCACAAAGCAGAAAAAGAAAAATGAAGTAGCAGCATGATGTCACTAGTCTGCTTAAGAAACCCCATGATTGTCTATTTCCAATTAGCAGTTTCCCCGCCAGCTGGCCCCTGAGTCTCTCTGAGCTCGCCTTGGTAGCAGGTATCCAGCTGCTTAGTGTTTGTTGGTGTATTTGCATCAAATAGTCCCTTAATAACGATCTCTCACAGGATCAAACGCCTCTGCTTTTTGGCACAGTTTTCTCTCAAGAGTTAGGCGTTACAAAGCCAAGCTCTACCCATGAGGTTGAACATCGATTATTAGAGAGCCCAGTGTAATTGTAAAGTCACTGTAAAATGGCTTCTCCACGCAGACGAAATCTTTCAGATTCCTGCTTCACTCTTGTCTGTCTTCTGGTTCAGGCCCTTCTGACAGGAAACAGATTCTTGGTGCCTTCCTCATACTTCTGTTATCATACTTTTACAAAAATCAAGCTGCCTTGGATACAATTCCTAGTTACACTGATGAATTAATATGATGAGTTCCAAGCCAAAGGGACTAATTGAAAATTGAGCACATTCTAAGAGACCCTATTCCCACATCAAACGCCTAGAAATGCCATAAAAATAAATTATTCAGAGTCAAAAGGAACCAAGCAGAAATCTTAAAAATGAGAGACTCATTGAAATAAAAACCTCATTAGGTGGGTTATAGAATAGTTTTGACACAGATAAAGAAAGAATTAGTGATTTGAAAGATAGAACTGACATAATTTTTCACATATAGTACAGAGAGGTCAAGAGATATAAATATGGCGGGCCGGCGGAGTGGCGCGATGGTTAAGAACTGGCTTGGGACGCCAGAGGGCCCCGGTTCGGATCCCACATATGAGGGCCAGTGACACTGCCCTCTACAGCTAAGATGCTGAACAACAGCTCAACCTGGAGCTGGGCTGCCATGAGTCGCCGGCGACGGCGTAGGCTGCAGCCCCTGTGGCAGTGGGTTGCCATGGGCTACCATGTGTAGCCAGCAGCCAGCGTGAGCGGCCAGCAGCCGCAGTGAGCGGCCATCCAGAAGCCGGTGACTGATGTGCCTCGCCCGGGAAGAGCGCAATGATGGTGCCAACTTGGGCGAGTAAAGCAACATCCTCCACAACTAGACTGAAGAACAAAACGACAGCAACTTGTCTGTTCCCCTTCCCCCAATTCCCCAGCACTGTTCCCATCCCAATTCCCCAATAAAAATCTTAAAAAAAAAGAAGATATAAATATGGAAGGAGACCTGGAGGATATGATGAGACTCTCTAACTTATGTCTAATAGGAACTCCACAAGCAAAGAATAGAGAAAATAAAGAAAAGCCAAGATTCAAATAAGCAATGACTGAATGTTTTCTAAATATGAAGACATGATGTTCTAGAAACAAAAAGTCAGAATTTCAAGAAGGATTAAAAAAGAAAAGAAAAAAATCCTTCGGTAGATTCCATTGTAATAGAATGGCAGAATATAAAATCCTAAGGTCTACCTACAAGGCAATGGCTATCAGACTGGCAAATAGACTTCTCATAAGTAGATGCCAGAGACAACGGCTACCATTCTGAAACACTCTGAACCTAGAATTTCATATTCATCTCTTAATAATTAACCTAAGTCTATTCAATCACTGCCTTATTCTTCTGATAAATTTTGGTGTTTTCCAGTGATTAGTAGTGAGTAAGGTCCTTTCTGTACAATATTGCCACCAGGTAGGATGATATAGTGAAAACAAGCCTCAGACCAAATTCTGCCACACTCACAAAACAATTTTGGTAAGCAGGCACACATAATCTTGTTCTTATAAGGTCAAGGAAATTGTAGTTTTGCATCCTTCAGGCATTTGTCCAGTGCCTTGCATAAAATATTCCCTAGAGGCTGAAATAACAATAGACTAGAAGCAGGGTCAGCTGATCTTCCTGTTTGGATTAAATGACAGAGTCCTCTATTAAGTGGTGGAGCACAGGTCAAAAGGGAGCCCATTGCTCCGTAGGAAGGTAAGCTGTTGGGGTTGCCCAGCCTGTACCCTCTTCATGCAGGAGTGGAGGAGGTCTAGATTATATTTGTAACCAGTCCCATAGCTTGGCCATCAATTATTTATACAATTAAAAATGTTTCTATAAAATTATGCTAACTAACATGCCTTCTATGTTAAGAATGAAATTCTTTCTGAATTGTTTCATGAGATACCCAGAAATTAAACTTATTCCACTATTCCTTGAAATTTAAACTCATATGGCATCCTATTGGTATTTGTTGCATGCTTTCTTGATTTATGAGTTAATCCTGGGTGCACAGATTTTGTTTCCTCAATTCGTGTATAAACTTCTAGAGAGAGAAACTGTGTCTTGCTCTCTGTATCATCCACAGTGTCTAGCAGAGTATTCTGTACACATACGAGGTATGATCAAACAATACGGTGAATGTTTAAATAAAAAAAATCTATTACAGTAAAAAACACATTGCCATTAATCCCCCTCAAAATACTCCCCTTCACTTCAAACACACTTATTCCATCGTTCTTGACACTTTCTGAAGCAGTTCTGGAAGTCCTCTTTCATGAGTGTCTTTAGTTGTGCTGTCATGGCTGCCTCAATGTCCTGAATGAATTAAAAACATTTTTCTTTCATGGTCATTTTTTTTAAAGATTTTTAATTTTTTAATTTTTATTTTTTTATTGGGAAATTGGGGGAATGGGAACAGAGCTGGGGAATTGGGGGAAGAGGAACAGACAAGTTGCTGTCGTAAATATCCTTCAGTCTAGTTGTGGAGGATGTTGCTTCACTGGCCCAAGTTGGCACCATCATTGTGCTCTTCCCAGGCGAGGCAGATCAGTTGCCGGCCTCTGGACGGCCGCTCACAGTGGCTGTTGGCCGCTCACGCTGGCTGCTGGCTACACACGGTAGCCCATGGCAACCCACTGCCACAGGGGCTGCAGCCTACGCCGTCGCCGGCGACTCATGGCAGCCCAGCTCCAGGTTGAGCTGTTGCTCAGCATCTTAGCTGTGGAGGGCAGTGTCACTGGCCCTCATATGTGGGATCCGAACTGGGGTCCTCTGGCATCCCAAGCCAGTTCTTAACCATAGTGCCACTCAGCCGGCCCTCATTTTTTTTTTAATGTTTTAAAATATTTTATTACAGTAAAAGACACATTGCCATTAATCCACCTCAAAATACTCCCCCTCACTTTGAACACACTTATCCCATCATTCTTGCCACTTCCTGAAGCAGTTCTGGAAGTCCTCTTTCATGAGTGTCTAGTTGCACTGTCATGGCTGCCTTGATGTTTTCATGGTCATTTTTACTTTGGGGAAGAGCCAGAAGTTGCACGATGCCAGGTCTAGTGAATAAGGTGGATGAGGACACACCATAATGTTTTCATTGGATAGAAATTGCTGTACCTGAAGCGATGTGTGACATGGAGCCTTTCCATTGTGATCACAAAATACGGTGAATGCTGCTGCCGAGTGTCATCCAACAGAAAGGCAGGGATCTTCAATATGAAAAGCGGGGCATTGAACTTTAGTAACAGTGTGTGATAAGATTCAACTTGTTTGGTACAGTCAGTTGGGTGTGATTTATAGTTTATCAACAAGGTGTGTTTTAAAGTGTGATGTAAATCATCCTCTATCATGACAACAATCCATGTCATACATCGTTTCTGCTATACAGCAGTTTCTGTAAAAAAAAAAAACATTACGGTGTGTCCTCATCCACCTTATTCACCAGATTTGGTACCATGTGACTTCTGGCTGTTTCACAAACTCAAAATGATTCAGGACATTGAGGCAGCCACAACAGCACAACTAAAAACACTCATGAAAGAGGACTTCCAGAAGTGCTTCAGAAAGTGGCAAGAATGATGGGATAAGTGTGTTCAAAGTGAGGGGGATATTTTGAGGGGGATTAATGGCAATGTATCTTTTACTGTAATAATATTTTTTATTTAAACGTTCACTGTATTGTTTGATTATATCTCATAGGTGTTCAGTGGTTGTTCATTGACTCCTTAGCAAGACCCAATATGGGACTTGATAGAAATTGTCAAAATTTAGCTTGTTTTAAAGATGATAGTGTTTTCTGTCATTGCTTCTTTACTTCTATATTTATATAGTCTCCTTCTGTATGTCATCCCATGTATCACAGAATTGCATATGCACCCATGCAAAAAATGAAACGGGATGACACTCAAGGATGAATTGTGGCAAAACAACCTCAAACTAGCCAAGAAGTCAAGCACAATGCAGAAGGAAAATTCAGAGTGAAATGAAATATATTCAAAGTAATGCTCCCCAAAGCAGAACCCAAGATAAGGATTTGAGTTCACAGTTCACATAATTTATCCAGGAGGTCACCTCAGGAACCCACAGTAGAGGATTGAGGAGGAGACAGGGAAGGAAAGAAGCCAGTAAGTGGTGTGTGAAAGCCAATTACTACTGAAGGCACCTGGAGCTCAGTCTTATGGGAGAACGTGGGAGATGGTGTAGGACTTTCCTAGAGGTATCCTGATGGGGCGGCGAGGGAGCTGGTATTGATTCACCCAGTCTCATCCATCAGTGGTTTGGGCTACTTCAGGGTCATTACCTCCCTGGCTCTCCCAGCTTTCCCTGGGTACTAGCTGAAAGTGCTCTCCAAGAGCAGAAGAATAGCCCTCTTCAGTTAGTCACAGGGGTTCCCAGTAAACAGTGTTTGTCGTGTTGTATGGAGTGTAGCTGAGGGGGTATGCAGGCTCCAACAGGCCCATGGCAGGTGTGCACGCTGTGCTGCCCCATGAGGAAATGCTAAGGTGAAGGCCAGGATGGGAGAGACTCCTGTGGTCTTGGCCAATGGCTCACCTCTCCTTGGGAGCTTGTCTCTAACAACTCCCAGCCTTAGCAAGTCAGCCTTGACTCAGAGGCCATCTATCTGTGCTGCCCTCTTTCCTGAGCATTAGACCAGGGCACCTGGCTCTGCACCGGGGTTAGGCCACTCAACAGCCAGGGAGAGCTGTTTCTGGGCTCAGCTGGGATAGCTGAGAGGAGAACAGTGAAAGAAAGGCTGTATGTCTTCTGAGATATATTTGAGGAGGCACAGCTCCCAGAGGCATTTGCATTTTAACAGGTGACTCTCAGTCCCAGAAAAGTCCACAGGACTCAAGAGAATATCTTTAAGGTAAGATTTGAAAGTCTGAGACTGGGGAGCATTTATGGCAGGGGCCGCAGAGACATCAGACACAAGCAGGTGTCCCTAGCTTGTGCCCCTCCCTGGTCCTGCTGACCACAGCTGCCTTCTTCTCAGAGCAGGGCATTTCATGAACTTCCATTTTTAGATCATGTAAGCACAACAGTCTCTATTCCACTGGCCCCTACTCTCTCCCATTGAGACTGCATCCCTTTGTTGAGAGCGAGTCCTGGGAGAGAGGGAATTCCCTCTGAGAGGAGCTAGGCTGGGTGGGAATCATGTAGCCTAAAGGGTCTCAGACTACTTGGGTTTACATTCCTGTCCTGTCACTCACCAGCTAAAGGACCTTGGGCCAGTTTCTTGAAGTTACTATGTCTCAGTTTCTGCATCTGTGAAATGGAGATAATAGTGGTACCCACCTCAAAGGATTTCTATGACGGTGACATGAGTTATTTTATGAGAAGTGCTAAGAACTGCTAAGAACTCCTGGCACAGTAGATACTTGTCAATTATACAGAACAGTGGTGTGGATGTGAATGCTGGGGTGGGGGGCTCTGTGGAGCAGTGGGACCCAATAGATAGGGGATCAAATTTGTACTCTGCTACCTATAAGTCAGGTGTCCTTGGATGCATTATTTGGCCTCTTAGAGTCTCAGTTTCTCATTTGTAAAATGGAGATTATAATACCTATAATCAAGTGGTCATGAGAATTAAGATAAGGGGTGTAAAGTATCAACACAGTGCTTGTCATATATAATAAGCTTTCCGTAAATATCATATTTGTAGTACATTGGCTCATTGAAGATTTAACTTGTGTATTGCCTAAGAGATGTCATCACTGTGACGAAACTTGGGAGGAAGGTTTTGTCTCTCTTGGGGGGGATTGGGGAGGAGAGGGGAGGAGACAGGGTAGATGCAGGGAAGGGGAGGGGAAGGAGGGGGGAGAGATGGGGAGCTGGCAGGAGAGTTGAGAGATTAGCTCCCTGAAGAAAATCACGATGATGGTCCTTTGAGAAATAGCCTTATTTTTATGAGATCCATTGAATTTCAAAGCTGAAGAAAATCTGCTTGCCCTCTAAGGGTGTAGACAGCATGGAACCAAAAGGGTCAGAGTGTTCCTGCCACATGAACCATTTCTGCTTTAGAACTCCTGAGAACTCTGACATCTGGGAATGAGTGTGGAGGGGGAGAAAAAGCGTCAGCTAAGAGCTGTTGTTCTGGAAACATGTTGGGGGTGGGCATCCTTAGTTGAACTTGATGTTGAAGTTGGCTGTCCTCCATCAGAGGTCCAAGGGTACTGGATCAGGGTGGATGGCCATCTCAGGCTGTCAACAATCAGCTTTCAACAGCCACTTGGGCAGCAGCAAGAAACCAGGGTGGGAGTGATCTGGCTGGAGACAAGGGTTCTCCTTGTACAGTAAAGGCATACTGGCCATTACTTTGAGGCTGTAATTAGGAAAAATATTGGACTTGTTGCTGTATGGTAGGTGAATGTTTTTGAAAGAATGAGAGAGAAAGAGATTGACGAGAGAGAGAGAGAGAGAGAGAGAGAGAGAGAGAGAG
>NW_017731529.1:1912878-1924015 GCF_001890085.2 Hipposideros armiger
AGAGAGAGAGAGAGAGAGAGAGAGAGAGAGAGAGAGAGAGAGAGAGAGAGAACGCGAGAAAGAGCTGTCTCTGGATTAGTGGCTCTTTCTTATATCTTATTGGAGTAAAGATAGGAGAGGTCGTCAGTGCTGTCTGAATTGCCTCTTCCCATGGGCTTATGGTCAGGAAAGGTGACTATTCTAAGAAATCTAGGAGCTGGACATATGCCCTTCCTTACACAGGGTGCCTAAAATTGGCATTTGTAACCAGTTTGAAATTCATCCATTACTTCTCCCATTTAATTATCACAACAACTCTGAGAGTCAATATTTCTGTCCATTTTAGAGATGAGAAAACTGAAGCCTAGAGAGGTCTTGGAACTTACTCCCGGTCTCATGTGGAGGTGGTGATCTCTGATCTAAAACTCCTGGTTGCTTCCAGTATCCCATTGTTCCCCCATGAGATCTCACAGTTCCTGTGCAACTGGCTCCTAGTGTTAGAACTGTATACAATGGCAGTTCTATTGCCTTCATTTATTTTTCTCTATTGCTGGGAATCTAGCCTTCTTTAAGTCTATAAATAATACATAAATTAGTATGTTGAGCTGATTCCCATTCTTTTTCAACAAGCCATCAGCTCTTCCTGAGATCAATAAAACTTAAAAGGAAAGAAAAAGCCAGCTCAGCTTGTGTGTGGACCTTGTGCTAACACAGACCCCTTTCCTGGAGTGGAAGCCATGCTTGACGGTTCAGCTTTCTTGTCACTGATGCGCTGGGATGTGATCAGGCATTCAAAATCTGGTAAGGGCTAAGTTGGTATACTTGGATCCACACCGCTGATTAAACACAGATGAAAAGAGAGTTCTTTCTGAGGGGTTGTGTATGAGGAGAGGCTGAGAGAGGTGTGTGAGATTTCTTGTACAGTAATACCTCGGTTTGCGAGCATAATTTGTTCCAGAAACAAACTACTCATATTGCAAAACATCGCTCGTTTACCAAGTTAAAATGTATTATTAGGTTGGTGCAAAAGTAATAGCAGTTTTACAAGTAATGGCAAAAACCGCTATTACTTTTGCACCGACCTAATAGAAATGTTTGCTTGTCTTGGGAACATTCGCAAACCAAGTCACTCACAATCCAAGGGTTTACTGTATATGCAACGCTTCCTCTACTCCATGGCTGTGCCAGGGCTGCTGAACTTACCATGGGGGACAGAAGAGATGAAACCACACAGATGAGATGAAAGGAAAAATAGCTAAAGAAGAAAACAGCAACACTTCAACACGATCAGAAACAGCAGCAACCATATAACCACCCATTAGCCCAACTCAAGGTCCAGAAAAAACTACCTACCCACTAAGAAGCCAGAGCTGCTGCCAACCCAGATGGCACTTGGGTGCAAAGTGCGAAAAGGCACCCTCTCTGGGCACACACAAATCTATGTGGGCTGAATTTCAGGCTCTCGCACCCCTCAACCAGGGCCCCTCATGCAGTGAACCCTCTCACAGCTGTGCATGAGGCTCCACAGGTCATTATGTCATATTTCTGGCCTTTTCTCAAGTTTTCCTTTTTTAAAAGGCTCAATAGCTACTTTCTTTTTCTTTTCTTTCTTTCTTTTTTTTTTTTTTTGACTATGAGCATCTGAGATGATATGTAGATAAAAGATGTCACAGGGATAAGAGCTAGAGAAAGCTTTAACGAGAAGAGCTGAGACCACGTTCAAAGCTTCTCCACAGTGCACGGAGGGGCCCCAGAGCTGGCAGAATGCTGGGGGACACACCGTGGGTGACACACCGTGTCAGTGGGCTCTTGCTTGAGCTAAGGCCTCACTCTGATGAGCTGGGCAATTGGAGACTGTTTGAACAGACCAAAGGGAAAATATCAAAAGGCAAATTGGACTCAGGGAGAAAATGAATAGCTCATGATCTCCGAGGGAGATTGCAGAGGTAATGACAAAGCAGTCAGGTTTTAAACGGGAGCTGTTATTCCAAGAAAGGTAATTTTGTTCAACTTTTTTTTTTTTAATGGAAAAGAGGATGAAGAGATTCGTACCAGCTAAATCATCACTGTCAGACAATAGATAAGTCTTTCATTAGGAAACATTTCTTTCCATGCCCTTTTGACATTGAAGACTATATTTGATGTAAGGATTTGGGGCTTTATCAAAACTGTAATATGCTAAAATAAACAAAACCACAGTGTCATGTTTTATTGGAGAAGAGCAGCCATAAAAAAAAAAAAGGAAAACCTTCAAGATTAATAGTGTATTTTCCCTATAGGAGCTTTGCTCTTTTTAATCATTTTAAAGATCCATACTTGTGCATGTTTGCACATTCAGCAAATACAGGCTTGGATAATGAGAGCAACTGCTTTCGCCCCTTAGAGAGTCAGGTATGAGCTCCCTTCCAGGGTCTTCTAATGCCTGCAAAGCTTGGTTCCCGAAAGAGGTTTCTTGTCTCAGATCACTACTGAGAACTTGCTTCTGCACACAGTGGGTCTGTTGACCTCCCCACCACCTCTCCCTCTACCTTTCCCATCCACCCCCCCACGCCACCCAGCCACCTGCAGGCTCAGCATGCTCCTCATTCTGGGACCAATGAGAAGGGATAAAAGAAACGCGCTCCAACAGGCAATTAGCGACTAGTCCTGCTGAATCTGGTGCTCCACAAGGCTCCTGCCTGCCTTCTGCATTCACACCTCTCATTGATCCCTCTTCTACCAGGCCAGCACTGTGCCCCTGCCACATTTGCCTGCGACTGGTCTCGTGTCCCTCGGCATGACTCCTGCCTTCTGACTTCCCTAGGCTCTTCCAAATCATCCATGTAGTCTGCTCCTATCCGCCTGGCAAGAGCTCTGCCTCTTAGCTGGACCCCACTCTTTACCTTGGGCCGTAATTCTGTCCTCACCACCCTTCATCAGTCCCCAGCTTCTCTGTACACTGTCTGCTGACTGCTGGGTGTTCCCCTACTGCCTGCAGCTGTGTTCATGCCTTAATATATGTTTTACTCTCATGGTCGAATACGTTCCCCAGGTTACCATCCCCCTGGTCTTATTTATAGAACTGTACCTCAGTAGGGAGAGTCCATGGATCTTTATTTTGGAGCTCTGCCCTTAACACAACACAGACACATCCTCTCTGTGTGTCTGTGTTTCTGTTCCAAGCTCTGGTAACTTAGACTCCTCACCCTCCACTCAATATCTTTCCTCTACCAAGAGCCTCTATTACTCATAGTGTATGCTCCTTATAACTTCACCATCCACATGGAGCCCTATTGGAGGTGTGGTGAGCACTTTTTAAGGGTTTCCTAAGCAGCTCTCATAGAACCCTTTGGAAATAATTATTATCTCCCACTGATGGCTAAGATTGTTCAGCTGCATGAGTGTTTAGCCCCCTGTTAACAAGGTGAAGTCAGCCGAAGAGAGAGCAGTGAGGTCTTCAGTTCCAGACCAAAAAACACATGTTCAGTAGTTTGGTTAAATGAAGTTTTATAAGTGAAAGTAATTTGTGGCTACTTGACAATAGTTGTGTGATAAAGTTCTGGAAAATCTTGCTAACTTTTAAGAATAGAAAAGGGAGACATTGGGTGGTTAGAAAAGCCCCACTGGAGAAACTGTGTTGTAGGAGTTTTAATTTGGAGGAAGAGCCTTTCTGTTGCAACCTTGATGATCTACTTCACCTTCAGTTTTTCCATGACCCAAACCAAGACTGAAAATAGTCAATAATAAAAGCATGTGCAATTTTTTAGATACAGATAATTTGGAACACAGCCTGTCTATTGTTTTGCATGACTTACGAATTGTTCTATGAGAAGAACATCATGTGAGATCTCCAAATGTCTGTGTAGGAGTTGACAGGTACCAGTCAGGCTGAGGTAAATGACCGGATAGGTGCACCTTCCAGGAACTTGGCACCCTCAATTGTCTGCATGGCTCAGCAAGTCAAGAACTTTGTGTACACACAGTATACCATGCTGATGAAATCATTCACATGAGCACCTGAATCATGGAAAGGACCTTAAACCATCTAGCCCCACCTTCCTTCCAGAAACCCCTCACATGACAGCTCAGACAGATGATCACATACTCCTGTTTCAGTCCTTCCATTGAAAGGAAGCTCACTCATCACACTCCTGAGATAGACTTGAACATTCCATTGTGGGCAGCCTTAATTGTTAGAAACTGCTTCCATGTGTGGGATCCAATCTGCCTCCCCTAGGTCATAGTTCTGTTTTCTAGATCTAAACATTCAAATGTATTTTAATTTACTTGAAATGTATACAACTCTAAAAGAGAGTGAGAGGTTTTCACATTTATTGCAAGGGGGTATAGATTAAAAAAAATTGCCAAGACCCCCAGCTCAGAGCTGATTTGGAAGGGCTAGGCCCTTCCCTCGCTATTTCTGTGCTACCCTCCCTCCTGAGATGGATGTAGCAATTTTACTTTTGCTGCTCATGGCTTACAGTTCACTGATTCTGATGAATGAGGCATCTTTTCTTGGCACACCCTATAGATCAACTTCTGGGACCTTCTCTCCTTTGGGTGTCTGACGCCTCACGGAGGTGGGACTTTTCACAGAGCAAGAGATGTTAGTCAGCAGGAACCCGCATCTCGCCCCTGTGCCCTCTATACCCACTGTCTGGCCACTCTGCAGACCACTTTCTGTAAGATATCCTCAAATTCTTGCGGCTCCTGTGTCTGTGAATACCCAGGGCTCTGTGGCCACCCCCAAACCCTTTCCCTCAGGGCAAGTGAGTCCAGGCCAAAGGTGGCAGATACTCCACCCCAACCATGGTACCAATATCCCAGAGGATTGTGCCCAAGGACAGAACACTCGGCTGTAATGCAACTCACAGTGGGCAGGAGACTTCTTAATAGCAGACAGGGAAACATGGTGGGGTGGGCAGCGTCTCATCCAGCTGCCCTGTACAGCGGCTGCAGCCACAGAGAACACAGCTCTACACCCATGTTCTCATCCCAACTTCCAGAATGGGCTCACTCTTCCAGGCAAATGTCTCCCAGGCCAAATTGCCCAAAGATATATATCTTATTCTAGGTGCTCGGGAACATTGTTCCTGTAGCCAAACACCTGTCAGTTCTAGGTGGCATTTCTCGTGGTCAGGAAGACAGGTTCAGTCCAGTGTAGCTGAGTGCTCAGTAAATGTTTGTTGAATGGAAGGGTGAACTGGGCTGGACATAGGGTGGTCTTTGCCAGGTAGAATCCATGAATCCTGGAGATGGTTTTCATGGAGGGGGGCATTTCCTTGTATATGGAGAATGGTGAACTGGTGCAGAGATATTACCCACTCAGTTACCCACAGGGAAGCTGAGGTAGGTCATGTGGATTAGGACCTTGGAGTTGAGAAGGAAAACCGAGGGTGCCTAGAATGCCCACATATCGGGGTATCAGAGGGCATCTGGGGTCCAACGAGCCTAGGAGGCCGCTGAGAAGGGAGTGGGCTGGGCTGCCTTCGAGGCGACAGTTAATCAAAACTCCATCAATCTCGGTAGGTAGGAGCAGGACTGGCTACACAGTTGGCAGGGCCATTTAAAAATGAAAATGCGGGGCCCCTTGTTTAAAAAATTATTAAGAATTTCAAGACAACCACATCAGAGCACTAAACTAAGTGCAAACTCTTCTAAGTGCAGTTGCTCAGGTCACGTGTGCACGAAGCTGGCCTGGGGAAAGGGTCATTGCCTGTCCCCATTTCAGAAATGGCTGAGCCAGCTCTTCTGTGATGCGTTCCTGTTTCACTCTCCTTGTTACACCCACTTTGCTGGTTCTGGATCTGGTATGTTTGCTCATTTTTATTCCCTCGCTCCATGGTTAGCTACGTACAAGCCTGAGATTCTTCATAGCTAATAATGCTGGTGCTGTTTATCTAGGCCTACCACGCCCTTGACAGAAATGCTTTATATATATGAGCTCTAATCCTTTCAGAAACACTGGGCAGTAAGTATTTTTACCCCCATTTTATAGCAACTCAAAGTGATTTGGCTACAGCCACACAATTTACAAACGACAGAATCACCATCAGGATGGCTTCAAACACCCATGCTCTTTCCACTCACCGTCCATGGTACTGATATTCCAGGGGATCTGGCCTTTGAGTGCACAATTGTATCCTGTTAATTTTTGTGTCATCTGCATGGCCTTCGATATAGCAAGTCCTTAATATAAATATATGTATTTTAATGCCAGAGTTTATGATAGGAGAAGCAGTCGGAGGTGAAACTAGAGAGAATTAAGGGTCTCAACTCCCAGGCAGCATTCTGCTCGCCGCATCAGGCTGCCATCCTGTCCATTTCTGAGCACCCTAAAACAAAGATGCCTGCTATGTGCTAGGGGCTTTCTGGGGTTCCACAGATGTTAGAGGGTCCCTGTCTCAGGCCCGATTTGCATGTCTTCCTGACTCTCATAGACTCTGAGCTCATTTCAGCCAAATGCATTCTCCTGAGTGTCATCTGCCTGAACCTTATCTCTTCTTCAGCCAGAGGTCTGGGCTGACAATGTAGAAACTAAGCCACTTGCTCTCTTCCCTTTTCCCAAAGACTCAGCCAAAGCAGGTCCAGGTCAGCTCTCTCTTTGCTGCTTTTCCTTGGGCTTCACCCTGACCCCTCTCAGCCTTTTGGAGGACCCCTCTCCAGCCAAAAGCAAGCCCCATTGCTACCAGGTCTCCAGGAAAGAGAGGAAAGAGCAAATGCACACACAAGCAAGGAAATAGGTTTTCAATGATGACTGGTTCCGCTCCCCACTGTTGCGAGGTGGGAGGGGCAGGGGAGGTGAGCAGTGTTCTAGGTGAGGCCATTGTGGCCCAGGCCTCATTTTATGCTGAATCAGAGCCAACTTCCTTCTGGGAGCCTGCAGGAAATTGGAGGGCAGGTGTGGCCAAACTGCAGAATTCATGTAAAATAAAGTCCCATTGCCCACCCTGCTTTCAAAGCAAGACTCACACACTTCACTGTGCTTAAGACACATGCTCCACTGTGGACAGGTATGTGTCGCAAAGCCTTTGTCTGGGAACACTGTTGTCACCTCCCGGGCCCCACAGCCTGGGCACTTCCTTAGGCCCAGCTCTTGGAGATTTTGATCTCATTGTTTCACTGCCTAATCAAGCTCCCCGGAGTCTCTGAGTTTGCCCACTAATTTAAGAGTCCCCGGTTCATACTCTCCACTCGTTTTCCTTTGGATGAGATTAGGTTAGTGCCACGGTGCAGCTTGGGATCTTACTGAGCCGGGCTCCTTTCCCCCTAGTTTATAATGAAGAATAAATTGAGAGGACTCATAGGAATATTCTGCTGACTCTTGCTGTTCGAGGAAGAGGGGGGGTTGTGTTGGCAAATCTCATTTTGAAACCGTTACTTCTACATGCAGAATATCCAGCAGGCCAGGTTTTTACATAAGCAATGTGGACGACCGATTGGATGGGCCTGCTGGGCCGTGGGGATTACCTCTTTGGAATCACAATTCGGTGATGAGATGCCGAGAACACTGTTCCTAACTGGAGTTCCCATTTGGAAGCTTCTGTTCTCCTGGGTCCTTCAGTGTGAGCTGGTTCAGGTTTCAGGCTGTTTTTGCTCATCTGTGTTCCTGCTTTTAGTAGCAGAGCAGAGGAAGGGGAAAAACTGCTCTTCTGGTGTTTATTTGACTATTGAGGCTCGTTGTTCACTTGCTGAAAAGAACAAAATCAAAGACCAAGGGTCTCTAAAATATTGCTCTGTGTGTGTGTGTGTGTGTGTGTGTGTGTGCGCGCGCGCGCGCGCGCACGCTTATTCCTGTAGGTGTTAGCAAATGAGATGTGAACACCAAGCTAAAAACAAAGACAAGAACATTTTATAAAAACGATTTCCCCTTTTCTTTGGCCCCAAAGGTGCTGCCTTTCAGCGGTAATCACACCTTCTGTTTACCACTTGCTGGGAATCAGTTACATATGTCTGTGCACACTGTTGCATCATCATGTCTGCTTTCAAAATATAATTGTGGTAGAAAGACAATGAGATCATCAGATTTCAGGAGTAAGAAGACGGATAGCATCAAACTGAAATTTGAGATCACGGCTCTCTATAAATGTCTGACTGGGGAAAGAGAATTTTATCTACTGGACTTGGTGCTCAGAGAATGCCTCCAAACACAGGCAGGCGTCCACAGGCCATTAGAAAAACCATTTCCCCAGAATACATGCCTGTATAGGGGAGGACGAGGAAAAGGTGGGAAAAAACGGCCTGACATTGTAGCCACTAGAGACCACTGATGAAAATTGTGCATAGCTGAAAGAGCAAATCACTCTCGTTTTTCAGTGATTGCACTGGATTTTGAAATTAAACCCAGCAGGGAGAACGTACCTGCTTGAGCTTCGAGAAAGAGGCATTGGGCTTGTGGGCTTGTGAGCTGAGAGCATCTCTTTTTTGGGCTCTGGAGCTCTGTGCCTGATCTGCTGTAGCTGCCATGTGACAAATCTCTGGATTGGTGCTCTCTTTGTAGCCCCACTTGAGGCAGGAAGGAAAGCCAGCTTTACCTTGGGAGGGTGTGGGGGAGGGAAAGGGGGGTGGTGGCTCCGTTAGTAAGTCACAGAAAGCCTCTTTTGGGTTTTCCTTGTCTGGGAGGCATTAATCCTACACCTCAGGCTATGCTTAGGGGTGATTTAAACTGTTTGGAGGAAAGACTAGCTCTCAGAAAGCCTTACAGATTTCTAATTTGATGAGAATGTACTCAGTGATAAACCCACAGAGGTGGTGAGGTGTCTCCTTTTTAACAAGGGTTGGGCTCTAGAGTCAGGGTGGAGAGTGAAAATGGCATGGAGTCCAAATTGTGCTTGAGAACCCCTTAACCCACCTGCAAAGTATACTTCAGGGCACACCAGGTGAGGTTGGGAAAGCAGGCTCATGGGGGGGACCGGCACTCGTCACCCTTTCCTCTGGGCTCGTTTTGGGGCCTCTGCCTTTTGATAGAAGGGTGAGAGGGTTGGCGGTATTTAAATTGTTCTCTTAGTCTCATCCAGCCAGGTGAGCACCCTTAAACTTGCTTAAGGTAAACCTATGTAGGATGCAGATTTATTGCACCAATGCGTGGTCCAAAAATCTGCATTCGCCTTGCAGAAGAGAAGAGGCGGGGAGAGGGAGAGAAAGAAGTGGAGGAGAAGGAAGAGGAGATGAAGGGAGAAGCGTGGAGAGGAGAGGAGTGGAGAGGTGGAATACCCAGGTCTTACTATCCCCAGCCTGATCTCAGGGACCCTCTGACTTCACTGTGACACATTTACAGGGCCTCTAGCTCATAATAATAGCGACTATATTGCACTGAAAATGTGCTAGGCACTGGCCTAAGCACTTTACATGTGTTAGTTCATTTAATACTCACAATAACTCTATAAGGTGAAGTTTTATTATCCCGTTTTATAGACGAGGAAACAAAATCTTTGAGCCCATTCACAGTTTTGGCCTTCCCGTAGCTGAAGATGAAGATGGGTGTCAGGGCAGAGCTACCATGAGGAACTGGAACTTTCATTTTCTTTCATGGGGTGCATGGAGGGGTGTTGCAATGGGAGGGCCTGCTCTGCTTGTCCTCTGGGGCTCAGTGATACAGCCACATCGAGCTGCCTTGCTCTCTGGTCTCTGAGTTTTGCACAGGCTGTTCCCTCTGCCTGGTACTCTTACCTCCTTTCACCACGGGAACTTGTACTCACCACTCCCTGGCCCCTGTACCTGGATTAGGGTCCCCACCACCCACCTGCCCTTCCTCCTGCAGCTCCCACAACTGTCTCATCGTCTGACCACACCCAGAGACTCTACAGGTCAGGGATGCTGGCTTCCTTCTGTTGTCTCGACTGCCTCAGAACAGTGCCTGGTTCACTGTCCTTAAAGTTTGCTGAATGGATGTCAACTAAATAAAAAACTACAGTGCATCCTACCCAGTTTCTAAAATACAGGTTCCTCCCACTAACCATCAGTAATCTGTTACTAAAAATCAGATATTCTGCATGGAAATGCTAACTAGAGCCTATTTCTGATTATTTGACATGGGAAAAATTACACTGTTTAACACATCAATTCCAAATCTCAAATCAATTTCCTAAAATATAACTGAAACATGGTAAAATACTTCTATGTAATTAGAGACTCATATTAGGATGCAAAGTGCGGAAAGCATGCCTTCCGAACCCCAGACTATTAATGGGGTCCTTGATAAACAGCTGCTCTGTGTGCAGCGAGTTCTTCTCTTCCAGTGTCATGGCTTTTCTCCCTGGCTCTTTCTTATCCAAGTTTTTCTTCAATGCTTTCTCAAATTTGGGGGTACTCGTCCAACTCTAAGCAAAAATCAGTTCAAATTATTCAAGGCTAGTGGAAATGTGTTCAAAGCAAAGACATAACCGGCAAAGAATGGCTCACACTGAGTATGAAATTTTACCAATTGAATTTGGAATGTAACTTAAGTCTTTCCCCACACATCGTTTTGTTAAAAATGATACATTGAGTTTTGAGGATGTAAATGTATTTTTTTTCCTAAAATTTGTGCATTGCCTGAAAAATATGTTATCATAGCCAGTGCCTGCTATTCTTTCATCTTTCCCTTTTTTCCTTCCTTCTTTCTTTCAAAGTAATTGATTCTATAAAATTCAGGTATGACCTATGAAGGGGTCCAGAGTATGCCACTGTGGCCTAAGGATTATTTTGATTTGAAGGCATTTGAAAATCAACAAATGCAGGAAGAGGCTGTCTCTGTGCTCCCCTTATCTGCCTAAAAGCAGGGCCTTCCAAAAGAATTCAACTGTCATAAAACCCTTTTAAGGAAGGCTTCCCATCCCAGAGGGAAAGAGTGGCTCCTGTCACTGGAGATGAGAAATCAGCGCTGGATGCATAAATAGACCGCAGTAAAACAAACCTTACCTTCCATTAGTTTCCCCATAGATTTCTCCGTACTATTTATTGTCCTTTGAAATCCCAAGCCTCTGTTCTTATTAATATACCATGGTTGCCAAAAAAATGTGTACAAGTGGACACTTTGGTCAATGTTGCTCAAGCAGTAGTTCGCCATAATCAGAAGTGTCTGGACACTGATGGTAACCACTTTGAGCACCTCTTGTAATTGCAGAGGTCAAATGTCACTTGTATTCATCTTCTGTTATCGGTATATATTGCGTATTACAATTTTAATACAGTTTTGTCC
>NW_017731529.1:1924060-1936464 GCF_001890085.2 Hipposideros armiger
ATACTTAAGTGGGTAAACATTGTCTTCTCTTGCTATTAAAACATGTATACATTTTTTTGGCACCCTGTGTGTGTGTGTGTGTGTGTGTGTGTGTGTGTGTGTGTGTGCAGTCCAAATTCTAACTACTTCTTTGAGGCATTTCCTTTGTGAACTCCCACATACTTAAGTGGGTAAACATTGTCTTCTCTTGCTAATCTGACTTGTATCAGTTTAATTTGCAGGCCCCCAAATACTGAACCTAAGAAGATGTAGGAAAAGTTTTTCCTTCTTGATACCAAGAAATGTTCTATTAGGAAAATGTAAAGCAGGGATAATTCTGTAGTATGTGCCTTTATTTTCAAACTTTAAAAAGGTTCACATATGCCTGAATAGGACATTTTTGCCTCATCAGTTTGATTAGGACACTATAGTCTTTGTTATAGAAGCAAATATCTTACTATATAGCAGGGACAGTAATATTGGTTTTCTCTTTCTTTCAACTGGTAATTGAACCTCTGAATTTTAGCTGAGCATAGAATAAAGATGACATTTCCCAGTCTCCCTTGCAGATAGGTGTGGCCATATTACTAGTTCTCACTAATAGAATGTGAATGGAACTGATGTGTGTCACTTCTAGGGTGGTGTTGTCTTTTGGAAGTCAGAATGTCAACAGAATTCCCTGTTTGGTCATATAAGCAGTTTTGCCCCAAATGGGCCCTGTGCAAAAAACCAAGAGCTCACAGTTGCGCAGCTCACTTTTAGTGAAACCAGGAACGTGTTCAGTGCAGGGCTGGCATGAAGGAAGAGTCCAACAAATACTTACGTGTTGAGTGAATGAAGGGATAAGTAAATGGCTGGACTACCTAGAGATCTAGGTGTTCATGCTGAATGGAGGTCACCTTTCATTATTCAGGATAGACAATTCATGAGCCAAAGATGGTCTTAGCTCAGCTTTCAGTGGACCCCAGGCTGGCTATTGCTGTCACCTGCACCTTTCCATGACCTGTATGAGATATCTCTAGCTCGGTCATGGTGGCCCCTCTCTGTTTTGTGTGGCCATGCATGATGCCGATCCTACCTCCATGTAATGTTGTGGGAGTGTATAAAGAAACAGGCTTGAGGGGCCAACCGACTGGTGCATCGGTTAAGAGCTGGCTTGGGACGCCAGAGGACCCGGGTTCGGATCCCACATATACGGGCCAGTGACACTGCCCTCTACAGCTGAGATGCTGAACAACAGCTCGACCTGGAGCTGGGCTGCCGAGAGTCAAGGGTGACGGCGTAGGCTGCAGCCCCTTCTGCAGTGGGTTGCCATGGGCTACCGTATGTAGTCAGCAGCCAGCGTGAGCGGCCAGCAGCCGCAGTGAGCAGCTGTCCAGAAGCCGGCGACTGATCTGCCTCACCCGGGAAGAGCACAATGATGGTGCCAACTTGGGCCAGTGAAGCAACATCCTACACAACTAGACTGAAGAACAAAACAACAGCAACTTGTCTGTTCCCCTTCCCCCAATTCCCCAGCACTGTTCCCATCCCCCCAATACCCCAATAAAAAAAAATCTTAAAAAAAAATAAAGAAACAGGGTTGAAACTCAGGGCTGCTATTTTGTGGAATTTGTTAACCTGTTCTATTGGGTTGTTGGAAAAGTCATGACGTATTTTTTTCTATGTTTTTCGTTGCAAAAATGCGTCATGACTTTTCCGACAACCCAATGTATCATAGCCAGTTTCTTTCTTTAAAAAATGTATTCCCTGGACTCAAGTGTAGATTATCAAATAAAGGAACAGAAACTCGTTCTTTGTGTAGCAAGGGGTGAGTACAGTGTCTTGAGGGTAACAATCTTTCCTCGAACAAGATAAAGTAGGCAGGGCCCGTTCGAAGCCTTTAGGGCCTGGCTTGAATTTTGCTTTCAATAGAATCAGGCCTTAGGGTGAACCAACCCTCCTGCACAGTGGCTCCAGCCACCTAGGGAGTGATGCTAGTTAAAGGAAGGATTCTGAGCAGCTTGCCTACATCCTTAGCTCTCTTGTCCTTGGATTTTATCTTTTTCATTTGGAAAAACGTATCACAAGGACATAGGGCCTAATAGCATTGATTGTCTTGATGGTTTGTTGATTAAGTCCTGGATATGCTGGCATCTGCAAATACATCTTATTAGGTGTGATCAGGCAAGTAAATTGTCCCTGCCCTCCAGCATGCTGCAGTAATTAACTCTAACACTAACAGCTAAAAGTTAATCACAGCATGGGCAAAGCCAGACTCCCTTTGTCTGCGAGCCGAAGCTCTTTGCCACCATGGCTTCAAGGTGTTCGCTTTGAGACTTGGAACAGGTTCTTTGAAAAAGAGCCTTTCCTTACGGTAAAACGGTTCCGCATACTATTATTTTAATTTAATTAGGCTTTAAAAAGGTTAACCATGACATTTTCATGGCTTAAGCTCACATTAATATTCTGAGAACACTGTTTAGGCCAGCCATTTGTGATTCAAAACGATGTTTTTCCAGAAAAGGAATTGTCTTTTAGGACAATTACTGAAAAATAGCTTTCATTCGACTAAGATTGGTATTTTGCTACTAAAAAGACAGCTGTTGAAATAAAATACATATAAGATACTGATAGTATTTATCTAGGAGAGAGGGAGACTGGGCAGTATGTTTATGGAGATTATCCCAAAGGTGGCTAGTGTCCTTCAGCAATGAGCAAATTAGTGGGATGTGCTGTCTGTTGTCAACCTAATGTTTTATTTATTTGCCCAAGAGCTGCTATCTTCATTAGGGAGTTTAGAGAGCCAAGCAAGATGATATTTACTAGCCTGGCAAACTAATAAACTCTGCTCATGTTTCTTCTTTTGCTATCATGGCTAATTTTTTTTTTTTTTATAAATAGCCATTCAATATGCTAATGGATGCTGTGGGAACAGGAGTAAATCATAACTTCCTGTAGAGGGAGGTAGCAAGGAATAGCTGAGTCTTACATATGTGTATGGCTACTATGTGCCAAGCATTGTGCTAGCTCTGTGGGTACTAAGAGGCTCAAGCTGTGGGCCAGCCCTCCAGACACTCACAATTAGCAGGGAGCTGGCATTGATTATACAACTAACTTCCATTATACAGTGTAATAGACACTATTCTCTCTCCAAAGCAGCACAGGGACCAAGTAACTAGTTCAGCTTGGCGGGACTGCAGATGGCTGCAAAAAGTAGGGAGGAGCTGGGGCTGCAAGGACTAAGAAGGGTTTTGCGAAAAGGAGAGGGGAAATCCTGCCTGCAGATTACTGCTTAAACCACTGGTTCTCCAAGTGTGGTCTCTGACCAGCAGCACCCACATCACCTGGAACTGGCTAGAAATGCACACCCTGTGGCCTCACAGGACCTGCTCAATCAGAACATTGGCAGGACCAGTGTGTGTGTCAGGAGTCTGTGTTTTCACCAGCTTTCCATGTGATTCTGAGGCTCATGAAAGTTAAGAACATGTGTATTCATGGTCCTCCTGGTCAGCTGTGAGAAGTTTGACTTTCCAGAGTTTGATGGGGGGTGGGGTAGAGAGATGGGGTAACAGGTGGTGCGGTTGGGAAGGTCAAATGGGACCAATTTTGATGGAAGGGGAGGATATTAATATTTATATAAGCTATCTCTTTATGTGTGAGTGTTTTTATAATAATGACAGCTTTAGCACCAGATAACAGGAACCAGTTCACGCTGGCTTAAACAAAGAGGAAATTATTGAAAAGATAACCATGATATCTCCTTGCTGCCCAAGGAAGAACTCAACATCCAGGTCTCAGGAAGATACTTTTTTTCTTTCTCTATTTCATATCCTCCCCTTAGGATAGATCCCCAGGTGTAAGATTACTGGTTCAGAGAGTGTGAATAGCTTCATGGCTCCTGATGTCTTTGGTTAAAGAGCTTCGAAATGGCCACCAGTGTTCAGCATAAACACAGGTTTTGCTGCATCCTTATTTACATCAATTCTATCGTTTCTAACTTGATAGGGGGAAATGGCACACCATTGTTGGTGTTTGCAATTGACTGATTATTTATGAAGTTAAACATTTAAAAAATTATGTTTATTTAGCAATTGTATATTTTTCTTAAAACGGAGGAATTTTTGTCCTTATTTTAGCAGGAGAGGATCTATGCTCCTCTCCAGGGACTCAAGATAAAAGTAATTCTAGAGGAAATCATATTAGTCTTGGTTGCTATAGAGGTGTGAGTTTATCACTGGACACACCTTTGTATTGTCCTGTACTAGCAGGTGAAAGGTCCAGGGAGGCACGAAACTGTGTCCAAACCCCAGCTCTGCCACTTACTGGCCTTGGGATTTGCTATAAGTTTCTGCACTCCTGTGACCCCCTCCCGCCCTTTCCTTATCTGGAAATTAGGAATCATTTTCCCTACCCAATATGATGCCTACATGATATTTTGAAGATCAGATTGAGGCCAGGTACTTGAAAATGCTTGATAAACTTGATAAAGCACTATAAAAATATAAAATATCAGTATTATAACTTTGGCTTACCTAAATGACCAATTTCTAAGGGGTCATGCCAGGTCAGGACTTTTGCTGTTGACCTATAAGTAAAGGCATCCCTGGTTTACTTCCACTTTTTCACTTTTCACACAAATGGGGCTCAATTCATAGATGCAAATTCAAGATAGCCATGGGTGGTGTTTCATGTATTCTTACTCCCACCAGCAGTCAACAGCCTTCACAGATATGTGGATTTTTCTTACCTCCTGGATGCCTCCTCCCCTCCCTCTTTCCTTCTTCCCTCCCTTCCTCCCTTCCTCCCTTCTTCCCTTCCTCCATTCCTCTCTTCCTCCCATCTTCCTTCTTTCCTTCCATCCTTCCATGGGCCAAGCACTGGGAGTAAATGGTGAATAAGAGCTGACCCGGCCCTTGCTTTGGTGGAGCTCACATGTTTATTCAGATAGGTATTCTGCCCATGTGTCTCTGGGTTTGAATGGGTCTTCAGTAGGATGAACAGTGCCTTGCAGTTTATAAGGTATGTTTATAGCAATGCATGCATTTAATCCTGCTACCTACATCATGAGGAAGGCTGAGAGGCATAACTTTTTGAAGTCAGAGGGGTGACTTACCTAAGCTCATATAGTAGAATAAGTTGTGGGCCTGGCCCTGTGCTGGGTCCCCTGGTGCCGAGTTTGGTGCCTTTCCCATGCCACCCCTTTCATTACTCCTTTTCATTCTCATAGTTACAGTGGGTTAAACTTAGCTCTCCTTTGATGAAGGAATGGAAACGATGAGATTCCCCTACAGGATCCTAACTCACCTGAAACCTGGATTGGCTTTTGTTGTGTGAAGTGTATCTACATGTAATTAAGAAAAGAAAACCCAGCAGCCAGAAATTAAAAAGCTGAAGGAAAAAGAGGTACTCTCAGGAAAGTCCCCACTGGCCTAAAAAGCCAGGCAGTGGGCCCCCGGGGGTCAGGCTGTAGAGCAGAGGGCCCAGGAGGGGGAGGCGGTGGCTCAGCTCCGCTCTCTGACATGAAAATGGCCCCGCCAGTCATTGGAATTATGGGAGATGGTTCTGAGGGATAAAGGGAGATAAATGAGCCAGGTAGAAAAGCTTGCAGAAAATTGAACAAAACCAGGAGAAGATGAGATGGGCTAAAAAAAGAAGCTGCGGGAACCTGGGTAAGTGGAGCAGGCTGCGGTCCTCAGCCTCTCTTCATTGCAGAGGGAGAGAAAAGGTGCTGTGTTAGCTGGCAGTGTACACAGCCGGTCAGGGGAAAGGTCAGTCTGAGATGCGGGCCCAGAGGGGCAGTGTGAGTCCCTCTCCCGAGATCCTCTGCACATTGCGGCTGGACAGTGTGTGAGTTACTCACCTGACAACCCCTTCCACGGGACTGCAGGCCCTTGGAATGGCCACCTTCAGCTTTTGCCTCCAGCTGGCAGTAGGGTGCCCCTGGCACACCGGGCATAAGGGATTGTGCTAAGCAATGCCTGCTGTGCAATTTCTGTTTAATATGTTCAGGTTTTCAAGCCATTGACATATTTTTCACACAAAGCTAAAAATGCGATTACATACCAAATATTCCCTGACTCACATTAGGTAAGGAGCTTGGAACTGGACTTGGGAATTATTCTGTAGCATAAATCTACAGGTGAAACAGAGACGTGGCAGTTACCCTCAGGTCAAGGTGATTTAAAAAAAAATCCAAATCTCTGGGAAATTGCTTCATTCTTTGCCTTAATCTGCAGGAAGACTTGTTTGACTGTTGGCCCCTGAACTGGACATGGCCTGTGCTGTCTCACCCTGCCGTCATGTATGTAGCAATAGCCAGCTGCATCCTCTGACACCGGAAATAGTTCTCCCTTTTTTCTGTACCTGGCTTCCTACTCTTCTCTTCCACCTTCTTCAGCTTCAACCATACTTCCAGGCTTCAATAATAAGACTTCAGAGACTTGTTGGCCACTGAGTGTCTCCTATTTCTCCAGTGTTTGGGGGCCACGCTTCCAGTTGGCAGTCTAACGAAATGACTTGAGCCTTAATCTCCTTTTTAGAAAGCCCAGTGTTCCTCCATATCTCCAAGAATTGTAGCTAGCCCTGTGTTTCTTCTCCAGCTCCAAGTTCCTGCTTCTGGTGGATGATTTCTTGATCTCTTTTCCTTGTCTAGCATCCTGTACACACTGTCCTTTTTCTGCACATCATCTCCCCTACACGGGCACATCCCCCTTTCCTTCAATTCTCCAGGGCAAGCATGCACATAAGGCCATGATGTATGGCAGACTTTATTGAAGGACCATGGGTACCAAAGCTGGTTATGTTGCCATATCACATAACAGGTGATTTTTGCAAAATCATAATAAAAGGTGTTGGGCACCTCTGTTGTTGGAACCTCCTCATTTTCCCTGGCTCTGCTCACCACCATGTTTGCTTTGGTGTTCTATTTTCTTTTTCTTTCCTTACATCTCTCATTTCCCTCTACCCAATCACTGTACCCTTCCCTTGCAGGTCACCTTTGGAAACTGACTCTCAGGATTAAGAAGGAGAGACACTCAGCTGAGCCAGCCTCAGTTATTCTTCTGAAATTTACCAATCATGGGGTACATTTGGGAAGAGTAACTCCCAGGAGGAAGGAAGAGAACCAGGGCAGAGGGACCAGAGGAAATTTTCATCTTGGAAATGGTCCTAAGCCTATTTGTTAGTTTCTCACTCTCTGTTCTCAGCCTAGCCTGACTAGCTTCCATATCTACATGCAAAACTGTGGCTAAAAAGAGAGTCTGCAATTTTTGATGCTTCATTGCTCGGATAGTTTCATAGAGTATATTCCTTTTGCTGTTAACTGCCACCAGTTTCAGTTTCTGCTTTAGATGTGAAATGTCACATCTAAAATGTCACAAGACGCCAACTAGCAGGTGTCTTGAACATTTACCATTTACCTATGTTTCCCTCTTATTTCATGATAGCTGTCGTTTAAGATCCACAGTTATTGAGCTCCTAAGCATAGGTCTGGGCTAGGAACAGTGGAATATACAAATATGATCCAGACATGCTTCCCACCCTCAAGCAACTCATGATATAGTAGAAAGTAAGTATAAGGTTGTGCTATAACCTTTAATGCACTTCTGAAAACATTATTTTACAACACCTGTGAAGTAGGGAAGGCAGGTGATGATCTGACATGAAGGATGACAAAATAGAAACTCAGTGCTGTTAAGTCTAGACGTGTGCAGCTAATAAGTGACAGACCAGAACTGAAACGTGGGCTTTGATACCTGATCTAATCTCCTTCCCACTTCCTCCACCCACCCTTAGTGGATCCCTCCCACTGTAAGCACATTCACAGAAAGAGAAGTATTCTGAAAATTATTGGATTGATTCTAGAAATGGAGGAAACTCACCAGCTCTTGGGAAAAAGAATACGTTGTGGTAGGCAGTAGCTTCCTTCTTTATCTTTTCTTTTAAAAGGCAGTGCCCAAATTCATGTCAGCCTTATAAATCATATCAGGCTGATTTTCAGGAGACTTATTCTCCAAAGGATGTTGAGACAGAAACCCCAGAACTGTCCAACTCTCAAGTGGAAGGGACACAGAGAGCTTCCATGCCCTCTCCAGGCTCATCGCCTTCCCAGCCCCTTGATATGTTCACCAACCTGGAACCTCTCCAAACCACATCATTCAGGGGTGTTTATGGAGGCTTTATTACATAGGAGTGATTCATGAAATCATTGCCTATTGGTGATTGCACTCAATCTCCAGCCCCTTTCTCCTTCCTAGAGGTGGTGGGATGCTGAAAGTTCCAACCCACTGATCACATGGTTTGTTTTTCTGGCAACCAGCCCCATCCTATCCAGGGGCCCATCAAGACACCTCATTAGCGTTAACTCAGCTAAGTTTGAAAGGGCTTGTTATGAATTAACAAAAGATACTCCTTTTACCTCTACCACTCAGGAGATTCTGAAGTATTTAGAAGTTCGGTGTCAGGAATCAGGGAAAAGGTCAAGTATTTCTGATTACATCACAGACATCTATGAATTGCTGTTCCTATTAGCATTTTAGTGGCTACAAAGTAATGCCCATTCCCAGTGATATTTGTCTGATCAATAAAGTACATCATCTCAATGGTACAAATGCACACCACTCCCCCATCCCATAGGATTCAGTAAAGTTACTTTCATATTAAATTTAAAAATGCTGATCATAAACATGTGTATTTTTTTTCTGAGTTGGCTGTCAAGCAGAAAAGGTTGCTCACCACTCGTTTAATGTCACTAGTAACCATATGTGTTTCTTGGGGATGTAAATTGTTGGGCTTGTTAAAGCAAAATGCTCCCTAGAGCACTATAAACAGATGTTGTGGAGGCATTACCCACATCAACAGAGAAAACTTCACTCTTCTTCTTGCTCTGTCAGAGGAGTTACACTGGCAACAAGCTGCGGGGGTCACTCATGCCTTCATTTCACAAATACCTACTGAGTGCCAGGTCCTGGGCTAGTCCCTGGAAGTAAAAGATTGACCATGAGGGGCGTTGTCTTTACCTTCATAGAGTTTACACATTCACTGAAATGCAACCACAACAACCTAATTAAATGATTACAGAGAGGGTGAATTTATCTAGGAAATGCTCTCAATGCTGAGATGGAGAACTGTGGGGCTGTGGGTAGGCATGGAACCTCCTGAGAGGCAAGGAAGTTTCTGTGAAGGGCCCTGTCAGCCCTAGCTGAAGAGTGAAGCCTTAGGAAGAGAGTCTAAGCAGGCCATGGGACAGAGTGCTGGGGAGCACATGGTGGGGAAGAGTTTGGCAAGCGTGAAAGGTGAAATAAGGCTAGTGTGGTTGCAGAGTGTGAGCTAAGGGGAGAGGAGCACAGTGCACAGCTGGAAAGGAAGAGAGGGAGCGTGTAAGCAGGAAGGTAGAGACCATATCACGGCTTACCTTCTTAAGTCATGGTAAGGAATTGGGATTTTAATGCAGTAAGAGGTCATTGAAGGGCAAGAGAGGCAATACTAGGGACTATGCTGTGGATAATGAGTTACAAGCACGGAATTGGGGAGGCACGATGCCTATTAGTAGGTATAATGGGTATAGGTCAAACCTTAAGAATGCTGCAGAAATGCAACTTATCTTTTTTTCTATAACAATTTAGCTTTCAAGTCCCCATTATTCTGGGTAGTGGAATCTTCATCTAAAATCTTGAACGTCCAGACTCTAGACAATTCAAGGTAGACAACACAGTCATTTCAGTGTTCCTTTATCATTTGAGGATTTGCCCCTTCTTTTTCCCCCAGGGCGCTCTGAGTTCTAGGGTTTGCTTACACACCCTCATGGCCCCGAGGGACTGGATTCTGCTCCTCATCCACCTCTGGACCCAGTGACTTCCTTGGATGAACAGTCCCTGTTGGACTTTCATCATCTTTAATCACTCTTGTCATGTTTTGGAAAATAAAAAATGCGCTGGCTTTTGAGGCTACCAACTCTACTATGAATCTGAAAACAATCTACTTAGAAACTCAGTTGAATTCTATCTCCTTTCACTGAGGTGAGTGCAAATGCATGCTACATGGAGCTGTGAGTGGACATGGCTCACCCTTTGGGTACAGGGCTCGCGGGAGGACTAGAGGTATGGGACAGATGCAACAAGAAAAATATTGGCTGGTAGTTCCAAATGTTCTCTCTCTACATTTTTCCTCAAAAAGCTTGGAATAACTTCTGCCCCTACCCCTTATCTCCCAACTCATGGTTTTCAGCCGGAAGCTGGGGCAGAAAGCTAGCAAAGACATTGCTCTTGTGGCTAAGTTCTTTTCATGATATGTTCCTCAAAGGCTTTCACTGTGTCAGGCATGATTAGAATGATATACGAGGTGGACAATTAAGTCCGTGAACTTGTTGCAATGATGTTGTTAACATTTTTTTGATATCAGAGGGATTATTCGTTATGAATTTGTACCAACTGGACAAACAGTTAACAAAGTTTACTATTTGGAAGTGCTGAAAAGGCTGCGTGAAGAAGTTAAGAAGACCTGAACTTTTCTCTTGATCACAATAATGCACCAGCTCACATGGTACTGTCTGTGAGGGAGTTTTTAGCCAGTAAACAAATAACTGTATTGGAACACCCTCCCTACTCACCTGATCTGACCCCCAATGACTTCTTTCTTTACCCGAAGATAAAGGAAATATTGAGAGGAAGACATTTTGATGACATTCAGGACATCAAGGGTAATACGACAACAGCTCTGATGGCCATTCCAAACAAAGAGTTCCAAAATTGCATTGAAGCATGGACTAGGTGCTGGCATCAGTGCATAGCTTCCCAAGGGGAGTGCTTCAAAGGTGACTGTAGTGATATTCAGCAATGAGGTATGTAGCACTTTTTCTAGGAGGAGTTCGCAAACTTAATTGTTCGACCTCATATGAGGAATGCAAAGAGGAAGAAGCTGCCCAGGTTCTGCTTTGTAGTATCAAAATAAGATCTTGAATATCAAAACAGTGACAATGTCTTGAGAGAAAAGGAAGTTTTGAACATTTATGAGCTAAGATTCTGGACTGAACAATGGGCAAAGAAGATGGGTCAAAATGAGCTTTCTCTGCTCTCGGCGATGAGGTGTTTCTCAGGCTACAAGAACAGAGGTGAGGAGCAGACCAGTGACCAGGCCCCTCACAGAATGTGGTATTATTGGCTTCCAGAAGACAGCGAGGGACAGGGTGCAGAGTGAGGCCTGGTGTCCTGTCATGAGAAATAGGATTCTTCTCGTGCACCCCTCATGCCTTAAAGTACCATGGTATGGGGAGAAGGGCACAATCTGGTTGAAAAGAAAGGGGGTGTCCTCAGGTCAGAGTTAGGTTTCAGTTAAAACAAGGAGGCAGGTGACTTAGTGAAAAGGGTTAGGATTGAGGGATTTGTTTTTCATGGAGTGTGTGTTCTACAAAAGCTTGGGGGTCAGTCTTGTGAGAGGAGATAGGGTCAGGAGCGATGAAGCATAAAGTTGGTGGAGAAGATAGATAATCAGAGAGACTTAGGTCCTGGGCAGAGACCAGGCTACAGGACTGTGAGGCTTAGTGGAGTTTGTAGCCATGAGAACTCCACCTGGGAAGGACTCAGGCTCTAGAAGGAGTCTTGACCAGAGAAGCAGGGATGCCCATTGGCTGCCTCTAGTGACTAAAGGAGCATTTATGAGATTGTGGTCTTTGATGAAAACAACTGTCATTGGCAATGCCAAACTTTGTATCCCTCAGAGCATCTTATGCTTTGTCTGGCCCCTGGTAGGCACTTAGGGAATGTGTAATGAATGAATAAAATGTGTCTTTCCATTATATTAGTCTGCTAGGACTGCCATGCCTGGTGGCTTAAACAACAGAAATTTGTAGAAATTTGTCTCACAGTCCTGGAGGCTAGAAATCCGGAATCAAAGTGTCCGTAGAGTTGATTCCTATGAGGGCTGTGAGGGAGAACCAGTTCTGTGCCTTTCTCGCAGCTTCTGGGAGTTTGCCAGCAGCCTTGGTATGTGTTGGCCTGTGGATGCATCACCCTGATCTCTGCGTTCACGTTCAATGGTATTCTTTCTGTGTTTCTGTCTTCACAAGGTTGTCGTCCTATAAAAACACTAATCATACTGGATGAGTGGGCCCTCCCTACTCCTCGTCTTAATATAACTAATTACATCTGCCATGATTCTATTTCCAAGTAAAAGTCACAATCTGAGGTAATGGGGGTTAGAACTTCATAGCATTATGAAATTTGGGGGAACACAGTTTTACCCATAACACCCATCTTTTTGAAATCTATCCCATCACAGTGTCACATAAATACTATCTCTGGAACATAACTTAAAGCCACACACCTCCCCCAGCTCCCCTTCTACTCCCTGGACCAGGCTGCCATCAATACTCACTCCAACTACTGCGGTAGCCCGTGGAATTGGGTTCACATGTCTCATGGGCAGAAGTGTAGCTTTTTTTTTTTTTT
>NW_017731529.1:1936699-2003671 GCF_001890085.2 Hipposideros armiger
GTAGCCCATGGCAACCCACTGCCACAGGGGCTGCAGCCTACGCCGTCGCAGGCGACTCATGGCAACCCAGCTCCAGGTTGAGCTGTTGTTCAGCATCTTAGCTGTAGAGGGCAATGTCACTGGCCCTCATATGTGGGATCTGAACCAGGGCCCTCTGGCGTCCCAAGCCAGTTCTTAACCATCGTGCCACTCGGCTGGCCCAGAAGTGTAGCTTTTAAAATTTTCCTTTACCTTTGCTGAGTTTCTACCTCCAGTCACCATGGCGACTGATGCAGGAAGCTCAATCTTGTCACATGCAGGTCAACTCAGTGAAATTCAGTGATTTCTCAGTTTACTTGGGTTAAACTCAGTTGTATTTAGGTATTTCTCTCTCCCTCCTTCTCCTTGGCAAGGTGAGACTACTCCTGTTGGGGGCACCTCATAGGGCAGTGGCACTGAGGAGCACCTGAATGCATGGTCGTCTAGGCTGACATCTGTATCTGCAGTGCTGCCTGGTCTTGATTATCGGTTCTGGTGAAGACCCACCACTGGTATTTGCTGAAGCACCTAGGCCCACATCTGAGGACCATGCTGCTACCTGTGCTGCATCTTAGCCTCATAGCCAGTACTCATCCAGCGCTTTCCCTGGAGGCTGGGAGACTTTGGTTGCTCTCCCTACAGGACCTTGGAAGGCTGTCCCCCCTTGCCTAGTGGCCTGGACACTTTGCATAGCAATTGGTCTTCTGTGGGTTGATCTGCATGGATTGCCAGTGTCCCAGAGTGCCAGGTGAAAAGTCAGCACCAGCTTCTTTTATTCTTGGAGTTCCTGAAACCTATTTGAGGGTTCAATTGTTTGTTTTCACAGGGTGCACTGTCGACTATCATTTTTGTCTTTATAAGCCTCACATCCACCTTTGTATCGCTTGTCCTGAGCACAGCGACTAACATAGTCTAGGTGCTGAATGCAATATCTGTTGGAGGAATGGTTCTCCAGCTATCTTCTGGAGAGAATAGGTGACATCTATGATGGATGACATATCTTAGGAGTTTCAATGTAGGGAATAAATCATGGGCTTTGGAGGCAGAGCAGACCCTCATTTAGATCCCAGCCCTGCCATTTGCTGGCTGTGCCACCTTGGACATGTGACTTTTGCTTTATAAGCTTTCACTTTCTCTGACATAGATGTGAAACTACTTCATAGGTTGAGATTGGATGTAAATTAGATAATGCATATGTAAAGCATTTAGCATGCCCCCTGCTGCTTAAGTAAGTGCACTATCAATGGCTGCTTTTGTTATTACTGTGCTTTCTTTAGCTTCTGTGAACCCCTCAGAACTGGCAGATAAAATGATTTCTGTGAGCTCTGAAGGAGGGGTCAGTGCTGCTTGGCTTCAGATCCATACTTGGCTGATTGTGAAGTTGGGTTCATCAAGCTGAGCTTTTGCAGGCTTTGGAAAGAGGGTATGAGAGCAGCCAGGACCGATGCCTCCAACCTGGGCTCCAGGAGAGTGATGGTCATCCTGGGTTTGACATTGTCAGCTGGAAGGACGCATGACTCTGGCAGCTGTTCATGTGATCAGATATAGGGACAAAAAAGTCATTGTGGTCCAAACATGAAAACCACTATTTTTCCTTAGAAGGTACCAGACTATGGGTCTGAACGTCATTTCAATTTCCAGATAAAGCAGGAGGTTTTAAATTATGGGGGAGGAAAGAGATGTGTTTTCCTGGCAGGAGTTCCTTTTGGGGTTCGGGGTGGAAGCTGCTCTGTGAACATTGGTCATGTGCTCTAATTACTGTAATAAAAAGATGGGATCTTGCCGCCCCCCCTTCTCTCCATTCTTCTGCTCTTCCCCACTTATGTTTGGAAGGTCCAGTGTGCGGTGGGGCAGTGGTGACATCATTATTTTCTGTCTCTAGGTCAAGCAGGTGCCACCTTGAAGGCGTGTTCCTGTGTTCCCCAATTAAGTCTCATGTTGTTGGGGAAATTTCCCAGGGTACTGTTCTATTTTGAGCACGGCAGGTTTATTTTTATGGAGGGAACTGACAGGAGTCTAGCAAGTCTGCAATGGTAGGTGAGTTGGCAAGGAATACCGACCTCCTTGTTTCTAAAATGCACCAGAGGAAAATAAACTCACACACGAGTTGTACCACACACCCCAAATCAACTTATGATCAGAGTGGAATTTAATGGGATGAGCAGTAAAACGGAAGGCTGAGCTCTGGACGTGACTCCAGCGAGACTGGCAGCTTTGGTTCGCTTGTTTGTAAAACGGGGACAACCACCACAATCCCACCTAATTACATCAAAGTTAGTTAATGAAGCTCCTAAGAGCATGAACTGATAGCATTCTTCTGAGCATGACGTGCTAGGCACTGTTCTTCACAGCCACCCTCAGAGGTAGGTTTATTTTCATTTTACGGGTAGAGGAAACTAAGGCAAAGGGGAGTTCAAAAGCTTGCCCGAGTTTGTGCAGCTGGACAGAGCAGGGCCAGGACTGGGACCAGGTGGTCTGAGCCAGGCCAGTGGGGCCCTAACCACACTTTCCTCTCCTCCGTCTACAAGACCTGCACAGGCCGCTGGAGAGGAGGACCAGGTTGCCCTCTGCTAGGAGTGAAAGGAAGTGGTCTAGAAAAGTCCATCTTTTTGATAAGGGAAGATTTACTCTGTAAGGATCCAAATCTAGTGTTAGCCTCTTGATGAAGTCTCCATGAACACCACTCCTTTCCTCTGTTCTTCAACAGAGAGTACAAAAAAATGACCTAACTTTATACCCTAATATGTTTAGCTTAACATGCATACTATGTGCCAAAGTTGTCCAAGTGCTTTGCCTGCATGACCACCCTTTCAGTCTCCTACCAACCAAAGCGATAGGTACTGATAGTGACCCTTTTGTCTGGTAATACAACAGAGGCACAGAGAGGTTAAGTGACTGGCTCTTGGTCACAGAGCCAGGACCAAGACTGGGTTTGAACTGAGGCTCTGGCTATAGGGCGACTGACCAAGAGTTCTAAATTATGACCCAGTGGAACATGCAGGGTGACATGATGGCAATGAGTGTCTTTGTTGTTTATATATTTTTTAATGAAAAGAATTTTTTATTGATGTATAGTTGAAAGATAACATTGTATTAGTTTCAGGTGTATAACATAATGATTCAATATTTGTATATATTGTGAAATGATCACCACAATAAGTTTAGTTACATCTGTCACTATACATAGTTACAATTTTTTTTTCCTTGCAACGAGCACTTTTAAGATCTACTCTCAGCAACTTGCCCTGAGTCTGTGCCAAGCACTGTGCTAGGAGCTTCACGAGCCTTAGCTCACTCAGTCCTTTCCACCAGCCTAGGAATTCAGTGCTGCCATAATCCCACTGTATAGCTCAGGGAACAAGTGGCAGGGGTGAGGTTCAAATTCATATCTGGAGCACCCAAATGCATGCTGTTTCAGTTATACAACCCAACCTTTCAATGCTGGCCTCAATACGACAGACCTTCCAAGGTTAACGGTAATTAGTACGGGGTTGCCCTGCTGGGGGCCTGGGCACAATCTCCTCTGCTGCTGTCATCTGTCCCTCTGCTTCCGCTTTCCCCAGAGTCACAAGTCTAGGTCTTTCTCTCTTAGCAGCTCCCTGGCTGGATCGGATGAGCAGAGGCTGAGAGTGCTGGTCAGTGTTACATCCATTTCAACAACTGGCTAGCTTGTTACCTGGGGTGTGGTACCACAGCAAGGAGCAGAGATATTGCTTTTGGGGTTTGATACCGGCACAAAGGACCAGCCCAAAGGGAGTCAGCTGGCTAAAGTCCAAGGTCATGGCAGGTGGGGACCCAGAGGCACCCAGTAACCATCCAAGACAGGAGTAGGGCCAGACATTGTTCCTCATTCCAACCCACGGACGTTCTGTCTTGCTTCCTTCATGCTAGCAAAGCCCACCTTCCACAGCAAAGTCTTAAAATCCACTTTTTCAGACTCCTTTGCAGCTAAAAGTAACCCTCAGACACAGTTCCAGCTAGTGAGTTGCTGGGAGAAGTCCGTTAGAAAGATTTTTCTCTTTGATATAAAGAAAGAGATAAATGAGGACAACACTTTCTTTCTGCCCTGGATTTTGTGGTGTTAGATACTGGTGTTTAGAGCTTATGGTCATGGGGGACAAGACTTGGAGTAAAAGCTGAGCACAGCACCATGGAAAACAGAAAAATGGTGACATAGCTGAACTACTAAAATAAGGCTGGAAACACCTACCTTGGAATTTGTATTCTGTGAAAAAAAATTTGTTTCAGCCACTTATAGTCTTGTGTTAAAGCACCCTAAATGATACATTACATCAGATGGTTTCACTGGTCACTTGTGTTGATTACAGCTGTCACTGGTACTGCGGGGCCAATGACACCACCATCCAGCCAAGGCTCTGCAGCACACACATGGACCTAGAGCTGTGCACCACAAACCAGATGGGGCTTGAGGTGAATGAATGGAAAAGGGCACATCTGGGGAGGGACAGGAAGGGGAAGTTTGCCATGCTATTGGCTCTCTGTCTGAAGGCAGTCATCTCCTTCATAACTGAGCCATGTTTAAAGAAATTTGGTTAAATTGCACCTTTTCCCTTCTTGAAGCCTTTAAAGGTGTGTCAAGCCTCAAGACAATTTGTCTCTCGATAACTTCCTTTCTTTTGCAGGCATTGGCTTGTCTCACTGCTGATGAGGCAGCCTTAACCTTGACTGCCACACATCAGGTAATTTTTGCACAATCAGCTGGTCATCAGCAGCTGTGAGAACTATGCCACTTGCAAGCTCTACTCCTCCTCCCAGGGTCCAGTCCTAAAGACCAGAACTTCCATGAACAGGATGGCTGCCCGTTGACCACTCTAGAGGCAGAATTGGCATCCAGTAATTTTGCAGGATGACCAAGACCCAGTCCCCATGCCCACCCCCACTCTCTCATTGGGGCAAAAATTTGGTGTACAAAATCTCTTAGGAGCTATTATTAGATAGCACAGTTCCCAGGTAAGGTGGGGACCCCAAGAGCCGTCACATACTCTTTTGTACAGTAGTGCCAGGGCTATTATTTCCAGTGGAGGAGCAGGTCAAATGCATGCTCACAGAGGGACATGCCTTCTTCATATGAAATCAGACAATGTTGTCTTTGGACAAAAATTAGTCTTCACACAGCAGGCATGAATCTCTGTTTAAACTGAAGTGTTTAAGAAACATAATTTTATTTTTTTTCTGGCTTTTTTGAGATGTAATTGATACATGATCACGTAAGTTTAAGGTATACAACATAATGATTTGGTATATATATATTTTGTGAAATGATTACCACAGTAAGATTAGTTAACACTTCCATCACCTCATATAATTAGATTTTTTTTCTTTTGTGGTGAGAACTCTTAAGATCTAGTCTGTTAGCAACTTTCAAATATATAATAGTTTTGTTAACTATAGTCACCCTATTGTACATTACTTATCTTATAATTGGAAGTTCGTTCCTTTGACCACCTTCCCCCATCCCCATCAAGTCCCCTTCTGACAACCACCAATCTCCTCTCTAAAGAAACTCAACTTTAAATTTTATAATATACCTTAATTTCTATTTCTGACCTCTTCTCCCCACAACACACACACATGCGCGCGTGCGCACACGCACACACACACACATGCACGCACACACATACACACACACACATGCGCGCGCGCACACACACACACACACATGTGCACGTGCAGACACACACATTTTTCTGGTTCAGCTGAAACACATTGTCTTTCCTGGAGTTTTTCCAAGTCTGGGAGTTACCTGGTACCAAGGTAGGGACTCATCTGGTCCTTGGAGACTGGCCTCCCCAGATGTGGCTTGTGGTGCACACTGTCTTCCTGGCTCTCATTGCTCTTCAGTGTGGTGATTCTCTGCTGCTTCTGTGTGATCCTTGATACACAGACATCTTTGTTGAGGCTGATGCCAGTCCAGTCTGCCATAATGCTTCCAACAGTCATTCTTCTCCAGTCTTTCTGCTTTTCATTGTTGCTTCTAGGACCTGGCCCCATTTTGTTCTCAGAACCCACAGAAAAATTGATCTCTCTCCCTTTCTTTTCTTCTTTCTTTTCCCTTCCCTCCCTTCTTTCTCTCCTTTTCCTTCTCTTTCCTTTCCACCCATCACCCGAAATCTGAAGGGAAATATTTTCTAAAATGGAGGAAATTCTCCCTTCACCTTTCTTCCAGAAACTCTGTTTATGCTTAGCAAATACACCTTCCCTAAGGGCTTACTTAGGCTTTTAAAACAAAAACAAGAAGCATTTGCAGGCCACTTTGTTTCCATTCTGCCAGGTTTCCAACCAGCTATTTAAAATCAGGGATGGGGGTGGAGAATAGAAAAAAGAAGATACAAAAAGAAAAAAAAAATCATAGAGTAATATCTCAAAAGAGTATAGAACAACGTTCTCTTGTTGTTCTTGTTTAGATGTGCATCCTCAAAAGGTGATGCCAGTTTACATCTCTCGCTGTTGGGGAGACAAAGCTCGGTGCCCCCTGCCCCCAACTCCAGGACTCTGGCCTAGACTTTTCCTTTGGGATCTTCCAAGTCTGAGGTGCTGGAGTTTCTCAGACAGAAGAAGCAAGTAGGTTCATGGGGATGGTGTGGGGAGGCCGGGGCTTTTTTCTCACCTGGGGAAGTTAGTTTTCTGAGGGTAAGATTGAGCTCTGGGTCCAAGGAGCTTCAGAGGGAGCTGTGGCTGGTGGTTTGGATTGTGGAGCTGAGAAGGTGGTGAGACAGGACTTTTCAGTAGGTACTTCCTGCCTGAAACCTAAGACTCTGGTGGTGGAAGGAGGGCCTAGTTATAACATCTGCTTTTTCCGCAATGTACTGTTTTGAGAGAGATCTACTTCTTAGGCATAGCTTGTTGGGTGTTTGGCTCCCCAAAAGTCAGGGGAACTCTGAGGGGTTGGAGTGGAGCAGGATGGTGATGACTTCCCAGTCACCTCATGGGATCCAGCCAAGTTGAAAGGACCCTGGTCACCACTGGTTGCCAGCCAGTGTGAACGGATCTGTGGGCCAGATACGGTCAAGAAGATTTCTCGTTCCTTGAGACTTCGTTGAGACTGAGGTCATTGACTTATCTCACTCCCAAAGGTGGGCAAATGACCTAATGGACAGGAGAGAGAGGCCCTGCCACACTTGGGTGACACATCTATTTATTCAGTCAACATCTATTGAATGAAGTACTTGTGGCATTTGGGGAAATTTCTTTTCCTTGTTATTCAAAGATTAATGAGATAGTTCTTGCCTTTGAGGAGCTCAAAGTTTTGGTGAAAGAGATGGTATTCTATACAGATGATTATAGTTCTCAGGGCGTGTGTGTGTGTGTGTGTGTGTGTGTGTGTGTGTGTCTCTGCGTGTGTGTGTGTCTCTCTCTGTGTGTCTCTCTCTCTCTCTCTCTCTCTCTCTCTCTCTCTCTCTCTCTCTCTCTCTCTCTCTCTGTGTACCATTTTCTCATGTCCCTGCCTCAGTTCTCTAAACTGTCGGAAATGAGGTTCTGCCCCCTCCCTGCTACCTTTCACTGCTCCTCCCTGGAGTTAGAGAAGTGACTTACCTGTTTGCTGGGCTGGGGGAAGATTGACATGCATTGCTCTGCATCAGTCTATTGGAGTAATGTGTTAATTTGAAGGTCACCCTGAAAGGCTTGCTGTTTTTCTTCTCTTTTGAAGCCTTCTCCTAGCCAGTGAGCATGTATTCTCCTCTGTGTGATGAGAGATCTGCTCTGCCGAGGGAGGCCTGAGGTTCTCCAGTTGCTCCGTGTGCCAAGGGGATAAGTCAGGCCCATTGGGGTGTACGCGTGTTTGGGGATGTGTGTGGCATGTTAGGAAGCTCATATGGCTGCAGTCCCATCCTCTCTCCTTCTGGCTTCATTTGATATGAATGAAGCTGATATTGTGAGCTCCAGCCTTTCGACTCATGTGTATGTTTCTCAATTTCAAAATCAGACAGGAGAGGTTATAATGTATTGTATCCCTTAAGTCCTAACCCAGGATAAACACTGTAACAAAAATAAGACCAGAGGGCTGTGGGGTCAAAGAGGAAGGTATTAGTCAGGAATGCCTGCACAGAGGAGGTGACACTGGAGCTGGGCATTTGTCAGGTGGAGGTCCAGTGGCTTGCCAGCCTATCTCTGATTGGTCTTGGCCCCCACCTCAGACTTAGCACAGGGCAGGGCACCCAGCAGGGACTCTGTACCTGTCTGTAGATGGAGAGATGGTGATCCCTGGAGGATACTCCCTAGGAGAGATGGAAGAGTCCTTGGAAGCATGCAGGGCCACCATCTCTCACCTCCAACAGCACAGAAGCCACAGACATGGCGCAAGGCAAGAAGCACAGGGCCTGGCCCACGGCTGACCGGCAGGTGAGCACAGGCGTGCAACGCTGGATGGAAACTCAGAAGGCAGAGATACAAGAATAAGAGGGCAGCGTGTGAGGAAAACCGACGGGGAATCTAGAAATCAAGAACTCTGAAGCATCTAGCAAATGGCTTTTGAAGTGTGTACTTATTTGGAAGAGAAACCAAGAACAATTCAGTTCGATGATGTGCAGTTCAGACTTCTTCCAACACAGAGTGTCAACTTTGCGACAGGAGTTTTACTGTGAATTGACAGTAGGTAAAAGCATTAAAGGACTCTGGGAAATCCCACTGCACAGGTGGAAAACCAACTCTGGCTGCAAAATAAAGGACTGGAAAATTATTATTGAAAAATTGTTTTTCTGTGTTTAATCGTTCCATATTGGAGAGCTGGATTTTTCTCATTGATGTAATTAGTGAGTACATTCTTTTAGAGGATATTTTTCATGTCAAGCAAATAATGGTTCCAAAGAAGAGGGAGGGTGGGGCTTTGTGGGGAAAAAAAGTGTCATGCTGATGCAGCAAAGGGGTGAAATTGGATTTAGTAAGGACACCCTTCTTGCACAACAAGTTACTCCCAAAGCATCCTCCAGCATGAGCTAATTTTTTTTTAAGGTTTTATTGGGGAATCGGGGGAAAGGGAACAGACAAGTTGCTGTCGTTTTGTTCTTCAGTCTAGTTGTGGAGGACGTCGCTTCACTGGCCCATGTTGGTATTGTCATTGCACTCTTCCCGAGTGAGGCAAATCTGTCGCCGGCCTCTGGACAGCCATTCATGGTGGCTCTTGGCAGCTCACACCAGGTGCCAGTCGCTCACACCGGCTGCCAGCCACACACAGTAGCTTATGGTGGCCCACTGCAGCAGGGGCTGCAGCCTACGCCGTCGCCATCGCCTCTCCGCAGCCCAGCTCCAGGTTGAACTGTTGTTCAGCATCTTAGCTGTAGAGGGCAGTGTCACTGGCCCTCATATGTGGGATCCAAAATGGGGCCCTCTGGTATCCTAGGTCAGCTCTTAACCAACGTGCCACTCGGCCGGCCCCAGCATGAGCTAATTTTTGAAATGTAGTTGAAACCCTCTGATAACACACTCCTTGGAATCTCCAAGTGATTTGGCTGTGGTGAAACTTTGCCAGTTTGGTCACGTTCACTTAGTCTTTCTTTTTCTGTTTCCTTCTCCCTCCTTTCCCTCCTTCTCCTTTCTTCTACTCTTCCTACCCCTCCCCACTGCTCCCTTTCCCCCTACCCCACTGGGTATTAGAAATACTCAGATGAATGAGACATAGTCTTTGTCCTTACAAGGAGAGAGGTGAGTAAGCCAACAATGACAATGCAATGTGCTAAGTGTTGTGAAATAGGTGAGAACAGGACGCCATGTTAGAGGAGCACACAGGATGGGCCCCTGACCAAGCCTGGGAGGAAGGTCACCCAAGGCTCTCAGAGCAGCGGTCATGTTTGAGATGAGCTTTACGAGAGGACTTATCACAGGTAATCACTTGGTTGTGGCTGTTGAAGTCTTCCTTGGAGCTAATGCTTCAAATCAGTCCTTCTCTTTATTTCACTCTCTCCTTAGGGATCGCCTAGAGCAGCGGTTCTCAACCTGTGGGTCGCGACCCCTTTGGGGGTCGAACGACTCTTTCACAGGGGTCGCCTAAGACCATCGGAAAACAAAAAGATGTTTACATTACGATTCATAACAGTAGCAAAATTACAGTTATAGAGTAGCAGTGAAAGTAATTTTATGGTTGGGGGTCACCACAACATGAGGAACTCGATGAAGGGGTTGCGGCGTTAGGAAGGTTGAGAACCGCTGGCCTAGTGCTTAGCTTTTGACCACCTGCCTGACTCATCATTACAACTACCATTAACATCAGCGGAATCCTGGACCCTACCCACTTCCTCATCGCTGGTGGTTCCAGCGTGATGCTTGACCATCGTTATCTGCTTTGCTCCACAGCCTTGCTCCTTTGGGCCCTGTGTATTCATTAGGCTTCCCAGGGTTTGAGGATCAAAGCCATATTCCAAAGTGGGGATGCACTGTGAAGGTCACTGGAAGTAGGGGGATGGCAAATGTCTCAGCAGGTGTGCAGTCAGGACTTAGGGAGACCTGGACCATGGTTCTGGAGTGGGCAGCTTGCCACTCCCCTAGAATGGGGGTTCTGGACCCCGGCTCGAGTGACTCTCGTGCTGGACGTTCCTCCTCTCTCATCTCCGAATTGTCTGCGGCCTCTGCCACTGCTCTTCTCCTCTGCTCCTTCTTTCCCTGACCTCTTGCATTTGAGCATCCTCAAGGAATTTCTTCCCCAATTCTGGGTCTAGTTGGCATTTCTTCAGTAGCACCTTTCTTGACACGGATACGACAGTGTATGTGCCAGGAGCCACCCAGGTCCTGCTTCGCCCAGAATGAGTTTTAGGGTTTGACAGAAGCATAGGTCTCCACCGACTGCCTGGTCCTGGGCATGAGTTCTATTCCTGACCGTGCCCTCGTCCCAGAACTTCCAAGTACTCTGATCTTAGTTCCTAGGTTCTAGCCTGGTACTAAGAAGAATTCCTATAAGAACCTCCCCTGTGCTTCCAATCTCGGTTCCGCCCTCACTCTGACATCACAGCTCACTGCTTTATTGCTTTAAAGCAACATTGTCATGCCTTAGGATGGGCCAGCAGAGCTTTGTTTCTAGGCTTGGGGAGTGAGCAGCCCTGCTTCGAAGGCTCATAGTCTGCCAGTGCATAGCCCAGCTTTGCCTCCTCAGACACTCAGGCCCCTGACTGGCTGCTTAGTGCTTTCTTTTGCCTCAGCAGACTTCGTTTTACTCCTATTACTCTACTGTTGCAATTCTAGATTATATGCCTTTTCAAAATGTCTCTTTTGTGGCATATCACCAGTTTACATTCTCTGAAATAGAAACAGGAAGCCTCAGGTTAGGGGTCCAGTCGAGGCTCAAACAAGGCAGGCCAGCTCCACAGTGGCCCCGGTCCCCCATCACATCTCCCGGCTGGTTCCAGGACAGCCAGCTCTCTGGGGAAGGCCCACAGTTTCCCCACACCTAGTGATACTTCTCTTGGTCACTCTGCAGAGGTGAAGAAGTAAAATTCCATCGACAGAGCAATAAGTTCAGCCTCAAAAGTAACCCAGTAGAGCTACTGGACATTGGTGATTTTTAAAAGGTCATGCAGGGTATGTGCTAGTGTATTTATTGAGCAGAATGGATCTCCAGCCTTCTGATACTGGCCAGGTCAGCCACAGCAGCATATATTATGAACCAAGAGCGATGTAGTCAGTGTTTCCTTCATTTCAGTCTTTCATATGCTCATCCTCATTTTTTAGACTTTATGTACCTAGACCATTATTGACTTACATTTTCTTTAAATCAACTCCAACAATTATAAGGATAAGGACCTTAACTGTGTCCTAATCAATAGTACTTGTGAAATCGTATTTTAGGCATATTATATTTTTTCTAATGAAATCAATTCAGAATAATTATAATGAAATATTTGCTGATGTACATATTAAATCCTCTTGACTACCTATAGGGAGACAGATACCACACTTTGTAAAACAGACATAGAGGAGCTTTAAGTGAATAGAAGTCTGTTTGCGTCACTAGAAGCCTTCTATTCAATAGGTTCACCTCCACTCCAGACAGGGACTCCAGGGGTTCGCCTTGACGCAGCTGTTCCTGATGCTTCCTCATTGTGGAAACCAAGGTCACTTTCACCAGAAACTTGAATTTTTCACAAATGATTAAGACCTCAAACTCTCTCAACTCAGCAAACGTTTCGTGCTTACTCTATGCATGGTGCCACATGAGGCACTGTGAATGGTGCACTTGTGGCCCTACCTTTAAGCAGCTTTCTTTTCCTGTGAAGTTACAGAGGAGGATGACAAAAGAATGCAACGTTCCCTTAGGTATGAAAGGGTGTTTGTGCCAGAAATGCTGGTAAGGAAGTCTGTGGCTTAGGCTGGAGGTCTAAAAGGGGCCTCTCCCTCTCTGAAACCCAAACCATCTGACAACTTATCAGCCACATCAGAGGATAGAGAATGAAGCAGACAAGAGAGCATGAGGGTGGGGAGTGGGGAGTGGGGGGAGGAGGAGAAGAACAGAGAGAGAGAGAGAGACAGGATGGCCAGAGGTCCTCGTGTTCATTTTCATCTGCCATGTGCAGAGAAAAACGTTCTCACGCAGGAAATTTGAACACACCACAACCTCATCTCTTAGGAAACAAGGACTAGTCGCATCCTCGAATCTCCAGTGCAGAGCACCCCATGATCCCTGCCTGGGGAACAAGAAGAAGGGAAAATGGAGAGGCCAATGTGGAGAAAGTGGCATCCAGAAAGATCCCTGCAGGGTGAGAAAGTTTCCAAAAGAATGAGTCGATTTAAAGTTCCATTTTGGGACAGAAATGTTGATTCTTTTCTGCCATCACCTCAGTGAACAGCCTCCGTTCTGTATCCAAATACAAATTAAGTCCGTAAGTACTCACAATAGGATATTATTATGGTAGAGATCCCTGGAATAATCTTTTCTAGGGCCCAGGTTCCTCTAAGAAAACGCCACTGTGTGATGCGACTTTCTTTGATCAGCAGTCTCTCCTATAGAGCGTGAAAAGTGTGTGGCCTTAGATAGGAGCTGGTGAATGCACATGGACTACAGTTTGAACTGAAACGTCAGTGCTCGAGTGGATGTATTACTGCGTGATTGTCTTCTAGCTGTGAGTATGTTTTGTGAGCCTGTATTGGACAGTGTCACTCAGCAAGAGTCAGGACAAACTCAGCTGGTCCCATTTGAGAAGTCCAAAACCCATCCCAAGGGGTCAGCCTAAAGAACAGGAACAAACTGGGTCCCTGCCACTGCTCTTCTACCCACAAGGATGCTATAAAATATTAACATGGGACCACTGTTTTTTCTCACATCAGTATAGCATAATTTTGCCTAAAGTGGTGAAAACTTGTAACACTGAACTCCCCACATCATCTAAGGACCCTTCCCTCTCCTCCCCACAGGGTCTGGGGAGAGTGCAGGGCGGGGGCAGAGGAAAGCTGTCTTGGGTTCTGTTCCCACGGTGAGTCTGGCTCACTGTGCAACTCCCATAAGTGTCGAGGAAAAAGAACCCACTTTATTTCTACTATAAGAATGAGTAAAGTCGTCCTTAAATAGACGAATGCAGCACTGACTCTGCACTGATGGATGACTCCTTTAGACCACAGCAACAATAAACAGTACTTCATGTATTTGTGAGAGACTCAACAGGAAGTTGTCTGCAACCTAGCAATTGCTAAAGGCCACTTGAGACATCTGTCACTTGAAAGAGACAGTCTAAGGGACATGTTCCACGTCACTTTCATGACATCCTCTAATCACCATCTGTGTATATTAATTCAGGCTTCCAGGAAACAGCACACTAATGCTTTCGAGCTCCCTAAAGAGATCTAGCAGGCGGGAAGACTGAACGTTAGGCTTTTGGAAGTCCTGAGAGTAGACATAGCAAACGATCATTTTGCAAGTGTTTTTGTATCTTTTGCATTTCTGTTTTTGAAAGTGTCACTCATTATATGATTCAAGTAACGTTTTCTGAAATTTGTTGCGAGGAAAAAGCTTTGGCAGATTAATTTATTAATTCTCGCAACAAACCATTATTGAATGTCTATTGGGTGCTAAGTATTGGAACTGGGAGTGGGGTGGGAACTAGTATGTTTTCTTTTGTTTGATATAAGCACGATGTAACCCAAGGAGTATTCATGTTTTCTATATCTGGAAGGAGCACCAAACTAAATTGACAATTCAATTTAAATGTACTACCTCTTTCCAGGTACAACTGTTTTATATGCTTCACATTTTTTATTGATTACACTATATTATAAAGAGATATATTCCAATTTAAACATTTTCATAACATACAGAAAAGTATGCTCTTCACATATCTTCCAATCTTACTCCTGTTAACCGTGTGTTGTGTATCTTTCCAGCTGCTAACCACACACACACACACACACACACACACACACACACACACACGCATACCAAGGGTTAGGAGATTGAAGTGGTTCACCTCAGCTACAGATAATAAGGAGGTGCATTGTTAGAAGAATTGTAGAAAATAATAAAATCTCCTGAAAGTCAGTCTGCTTTTTATTAGCACCATGCACCAGCAATTCTAAACAATGTCAGGGATGAAATACTTACTCTTCCGTTTGGGGTAGATCCCTCTCACCAGCCCACCTCTCCCATTGGCATAGCACTGAAAACATATACATACACAAGCAAATGCATATGTATATGCATTTGTATTCAGAGGCAAATGTATAAATATTTGTGTGTACAGTATATATCCTTTGCAAAATACAAATAGAATAACATTATGCATTATTCTTACAGTATTTTTCTGTTAATTTATATTGGACTTTATTTCACATCATTTCTTATATATCTAGTTTTTTCTTAATGACTGTCAGATATTCTATTATATGAGTGTACCATAAATTTATTATCCAAGCTTCCTGTGATTTCACTATGAGCATTATAAGTAGATGAGCTTTGTAAATCCAGACTGGTAGTCTTTTTCTTTTTTTATGTAGATTTATCTCAATTACATTTATTTTTTTAAACATATATTTGTTGCACTTAATTTTATCACAATATTTATTTGATCATAATATTTCTATATTTTCTGTTTATATTGTTGCCTTAAGTTTTTTGGTTATTTTATGCTTTCTTTGATTTGCTTTGTCTTCCCCACTTCTAATAATAATATTTGAAAATTAGATTTAATTAAAACTCTATTTCTTGTTTTATTAATGTTGGGCAGTTTTACACCTCATCATGAAAGAAGAGAAAAATTTATATTTCATATTTCCAGCTTCTTCCCCTCATCTCACTTTTTTTTTGTATTACTGAGATTTATAACTTATACAGAGCTGAGCTATGGAAATGTAATTATATGCTCAGTGGTCATCAACAGCCCCTTCATCCATGGCTTTCCCATTCATGACACGACTTCAAACATTTTTTACTTATCTTTGGGCTGGCTTGATTTTGTTATCGTTTCTTCTTCCTCCTCCTCCTCCTCCCCTGCTCCTCTTCCTCCTTCTTTTCTTCCTCTTCCTCTCCTTCTTCCTCTCCTCCTCCTTCTTCTTCTCCTCCTCCTTCTTCTTCTTCTTCTTCCTCTTCCTCTTCCTCTTCTTCTAAAGAGAGTTCAGAAGTGCTATATAATCAGGATCTTTGCATTGTTAAAGCTATCTTTCTGCTACCTTTAGACTAAAGCATATATTTCTTGGGTCACAGATTTTCTCCATCAGAATTCTGTAGATATTGTTACACCAAATTCTTGCATTGAACATTGCTATGGAGAAGGCTGAGGTCAACCATTTTCTCCTTTTGGGCAACACACTTTTATTATAATTCCTGAATGCCCATAAGATTCTGTTTTCATTCTTGTATTTCAGGGTCTCTGCTAAGATATGGCTAAAATTTGAGACTGTTTTTCCCTTAGACAAAAATTCTGCTTTCTGCAGATTTTAATCAAAGGGTTCATATTATCTTCCTTTATTTCAGAAAAGTTTTCTTTTTTTATATCTGTGAATATTTGTCTGGTCTCCATTTTAGTAAAATCAATTATGTATGTGCATGAAGAAACTCCTCCCGCTTCTCTGCCATCTATCATCTTCTTTATAATCTCTTTTATTTAAAAAAGTTCTTTCCATTTCTTTTTATATGAATTCCTTAAGCTACACACCCACCTCCACACACCTAACTGTGTTTTCAGTATTATCTATTCTCCTTGCTACCTCTTATGTGATTTTTTTTTAAAGATTTTTTTGGGGGAATTGGAAGAGGGGAACAGTGTTGGTGAATTGGGGAAGGGGGACAGACGAGTTGCTGTTCTTTGGTTCTTCAGTTCTTCAGTCTAGTTGTGGAAGACGTTGCCTCACTGGCCCATGTTGGTATTATCATTGCGCTCTTCCCGGGCGAGGCAGATCGGTCGCTGGCCTCTGGATAGCCACTCACAGCAGATCTTGGCAGCTCACACCGGCTGCTGGCCGCTCATGCTGACTGCTGTCTACACATGGTAGCTTATGGCAGCCCACTGTAGCAGGGGCTGCAGCCTACGCCGTCGCTGGCGACTCACAGCAGCCCAGCTCCAGGTCAAGCTGTTGTTCACCATCTTAGCCATAGCGGGCAGTGTCACTGGCCCTCATGTGGGATCCAAACTGGGGCCCTGCTGCACAGAGCTGGCATCCCAAGCCAGCTCTTAACCAACACGCCACTCGGCTGGCCCCTGTTATGTGATTTTTATTTCTAGGCTTTTATCATTATCTTAAATTTCTTCCAACGCCACTTCAGTTCATATTTTATTTCTTTTTATTGTTTCATATTCTAATCTTTGATTCTCTGGTTTCTTTTCTTTTTTTTCCTGCCTCTCCTCAAGGAGCCTAAATTCTCCTTCTTTGAAAATAGAGTTAAGTATATGACATTTTCTTCTCTTTTCTAAAGCGATTCTCTTTATGAATAGTATTTTTAAAATCTGCTTATCATTTGGTAGATGTGTTTTGTTCATATTAGGTACTGTCTTTACCTGGATCTTATTTTGCACTCTTTGTGCTCACATGTGAAGGGGACAAGTCTGTTCAGGAGGGTAGTAATGGGTAGGTCATGTCAATCTGGGGAGCATCTTCTCAGATCTCTTCCCATGTTTCTCGTCCTCTACCCTGAGGGCACGTCTCTCCTCAGCTTTTTGCTCCTTCCCATTTTGGGAGAGCAGATCACCCAGATCAGAGGTCACTGTGGCTTGAAGGGGAACCTCCAGCTCACAATTGATTGCTTAAACATGGTTTTTAATAAAAATTTATACCGTAAAAAATGATGTAGGTTGAAAAACAAGTGTACCCCCATACTTAACCCCTTCCCCTGAGGTAGCCACTCTTACAGCTTTTTTGTTCGTCCTTCTGGATCAAGACTCTATGAATTTTTCACTGTATTATTCAAATAGTAGCATAGTGTACATATGCCTGAGCGTCCTCACTGAACAATACATGCTGGTGGTTGCTCCACATCAGTGTATGTTCATCTACTTCAATCTTGCTAATAGCTGCAGAGCGTTCCTTTAGACCCACACTCAAGGCATACTATATAATTCAGGCTGTCTCAGCCAGCACATGATTTCTGATAATGACAAGGGAGTATTTTCTTTCCTTTGTGTTTCTTTCCTAACTCATGGTTTGCTTGAGTTGTTAGGATCTCCTGAAGGCCTCGTAAGGGCCAGGGGACAAGCAGGAGAAATTTTGTTTGCTGAAGGTAAAAGGACAACCAGTAATTCCTGCTCATACCTAAGTCTGTCCAACCTTAAAGCACAGGACTGGAAGAAACTTAACTGTGATAACTTGATAAAACAGGCATTAAGATAGGAAAGTTATGTGAATGAAAATGGTACTCTGGGTATCTTTGTTCTCTCTCTAGTTCCCTTTCCTGTAACAGGCAATGAAAACCCAGACGATACCAAAGTGTATTTTGTTTTGGTTTGTCAGAAGGTTGGTTTATACAGCTGGCTTCACTCTGTACTTAAAATGTTTTCCATAGAAACATTAGAGTTGTATGTGAGTTGGGACAAAAAATAAGGTAACAATATCAGATAGATTAAACAGATTCAAGAAGGGCTGAGATAAACTATTGGAAGTTTTAACCTCAATGGGAGAGATTTTTAAAACAGAAATCTTGGATCCCGTCTCCCAACTTATATTTATTATCTTCCATTAATGAAGATAAATAGAAATGTCTCCAGGGGATGATTTGGAATGCATTTCCTGGTGAGGTAAGACTCTTTCCTGTGGTGCTTTCAACTGGAGTAGCATTCTGTGTAAACAGTCTCCACACAAACTGTCTACATAGCCTCTATATACTGCAGATCTGATGGTTGTAAATGGGAGTGGGGAGCAGTGAGCCACTCTTAATTTAAAGGATCCATGGTGAGCGTTTTGTACACATCTTATTTAACTTTCATAAACAACAGGATGAGGAAGTTAGAATCAGATGCATGGGGTCAAATTCTGACTCTGCCAACTCTGATTCTTGGCAAGATTGTTTCATTTCTCTTTGGGGATGGGGATGGTGACAGTACCCACTCATAGGACAGTTGTGAGGATTAAATGAGGTAATGTATGGAAAGCTCTCCGCAGGGAGCCAGGAACCTAGTCAGCACTCATAAATGCCTGATTATATTCATATTAGTGCTCTCATTACTTCCATTTTATAAATAGAGAAACTGGGACCGACAGAGGGAATGTCTTTTGCCATGTCACCCAGCCAATAAAGTGGAGCCAGAACCCAGACCCTGGTCTGATTGATTGCAGAGACTAAGATTTTAAACATGATCTTATCTAGCCTTTTCACTGTGCTCAACATCAAAGTTCAAATTTGGGGCTCAAACCTCTTTGGGGATACTGTGTGCTATAACAAGACAAAATGCCTTGGAACTTCCACATACAATAGGTGCATTCCTGAAAATGGTATTCATGTTAAATAAACCCTGTTTTTTCTTGGCTTTCATTATATGAATAATTTTATGATTGTGCCTTTCACTCTTGCTCAGTATTTTCATTCAAAGACTCACAAACACATTTGAATACTATTTTATTCTCTGGAATCTTTATTATTCTTTCAGAGTTTTCATTCATTTACTACAGAATTATGCCTCAGCTAGAATTGCGCATAGGAGGAGCTCAGTAACCATTTGTTGAATGTCACCAGGCATCTCACTAATATGCGTCCCTTTGCCAAATAGTTAGTGCATTCCTAAAATGTTTTACTTACTCAAAGGATTGTTTTATGTAAGGCCAGCTTGGTATTTACATGAGAGAGTTGTTTTTGTTTTGCTTTTTCGAAGTATGCAATTAAATATGGAGACAAGCTTATAGCTTTTGCCATTTAAACATCTTTTTTTTAAGAGGATAATGTTCAAAATAAATGGAAGCACAGTTGATTCTCATTATTTGAGACAATTATGTTCTATAAAGTTGCTGCAGACACTGAGCTAGTGAATATTGAACCATTGCTCCCAGAGTAAATACAGGATTAGGTTCCAGTGAACCTCTGATCACATTTTCATCAACCAATAAATGCATAATTTTGCTTTAGGTGTCTGTCTGTTTAAAGACACCTTCCTTAATATATATTGTTGCTCATTAACATTGAACTCATGACCAACATCTCTGTAACTCATGCCTGAACGAAGCTTATCTATGTGTTTTCTCCTGAAGACACAACACAGCCTTCTTGTGCTTGGCCAGCTAGTGCTTCTGCACTGTACTTGGGGGCCATTTTGAACAGTGCAATCACCAATAAAATGCATGGAAAGGTAAAAAAACGTGGCACTAAACATACTGTGAAAAGGAAGCTTGCTTGCTGTGTGAAAACTGAAACAAGAAGGCATCACATTGCCTTGTTCAACCTCAACATAGGGGATATGTGCGTCAGGCAATTAAAATTTCCACTGCTTGATGTATCTATAGGAATGACTGTGAAAGTTCCCCCACGTATTGATTTTGAAGTTAAAAACAAATTTCAACAAGTAGGCAAATTTGCAAATATGGAATCTTGAAATAGCGAGGATCCACTGTGTTTTTCTTTCAAAATATCCTTTTTGTGCCCAGTTTCAAGTTTTAATTTGGGAACTATGGTAGATTGGTTGCATTAATGGCCTCCATACTGGTCTCCCAGTATCAGGCTCTGTGCCCGGTAACTCTTGGTCTCCTCTTACTTTCATTCCAGGCTTAGCCATGTGACTTGGCTTGGCTAATGCGGTATTAACAAACCTGGGGCAAGCAGAAGCTTGAAAAGCACATATGCCTTTCCTTTTTCGCTCTTGGACCCCTGCCACCACCATAGGAACATGCTGGGCTAGCCTACAAGACGGTGTGAGAGACACATGGAGGAGAGCAGAGTCGTCTCATACGAGGCCATTTAGACCAGCTGGCCCATTAGCCGACAACAGATGCCTGAGAAAGCCCCGCTAAGATTAACCAAACCTGGCTCAGATCAGCTGGTCCCTCCACCCAATCCGTAGACTGTGAGACATAATAAAAAGTTTTTGTTTTAAGCTACTAAATTTTGGGCAGTTTGTTATGCATCATTAACTAACCAGTACAGGGAACTGAGCATCTCCAGTTTTATTTGTGGGCCTTGAGCATTCTAGGTCCTCTAGAAGAGCATAAGCAGCTACTTCAGCTGGAGATCAACGCCTGTCTCTCCATCATGTAGAAGGTAGAAAAGGAGATAGTCATTTTAATTTATAAATCAGGGAAGAGGGAAGAAAAAGAATGGCCAGGAGAGAAGTGCATTTGACTGGGATAGAACTGGGAGTATTGTTTTTCACTTTTGCTTACATAGGTCTTAATGAGTAGCTTCCCATTCTCTTCACTTTGGCTTGGTTAAAACACAATCTATTTTTTTTTTAATTTTTTGCTGGCAATGGTGGTTATTTTAGGTATTTTGCACTGAAATAATAATAATAATAAAAAAAGGCAGCCAGGGAAAAAGAAGGGTAGAGGTGGAAAAAGGAGAGTGAATTATGTGCAGAAAATAATTTCTCTCGTTTCAGCCTCAGAACATGAAAGGGAATTCACAAGGGGTACAAGACATCAATAATTACAGTATATTTTTCTAGAAAAGCTGCTGGCCCCAAGGCATAATAAAAATTACACTTAAGAATACCATAAACCTTTTAAAAGTCACACTTGGAATCAAAATAATTTTCTTATAAAATATTAATTCTCAAAATGAGTTGTAAAATATGAACACAAAACAGCGTAGGCTATTTTCATTTCTGGCAGTAAGGCTAAAATTTCTTAGCGAAAGCGACAGCTACCACAAGGTAGATTTCAGAGTCAGTGAGTGAAAATATGAGTCTAAAATTCCCTCAGATACTCTTCCATCTTTTTGCACACAGTTACTGAGCATGCGCCAGGCTCTGTGCTAGGCGCTCTAGCGCAGACTGTCAGAGGGAGATCTCAAAACACAGCTGAAGCTCAAAATACAACTTCAGGGTCACTCATCATTCTTTAGCTGTTCTGAACTTATTTTGTGGACACTGGCTTTTAAAAAATGAAAAGGTAGGTCTGAGCTAAAGACACAAATCAGAGGCAATTATTTTAAAATGTAGGAAAAAACTCACTTATTGAAGGACAGCTCTGAGTGGAATTGAATATTCTATAATTAACTAAAAATTGCCTTACAGAAATTTATGCTAATGTAGTGCTTTACAGTTAATATTAAAAGGATCATTTTCCCAATTTATAAATTTTACTGTTGGGGTTTTTGGTACAACAAATATTGATTTTAGGACGTATTCCTGTGGAATACATGGGTCTCTGGAGTCTGATTCCTCAGGTTCAAATCTTAACTTTACCATTTATAAAATCTATAATTTTTAGGCAAATTTCTCACCCTCCCTCTCTCCTTAATTTCCTCATCTGTCAAATGGAGACGATAATATTACTTGCTTCATATGTTTGCTGTGTGAATTAATGAGATGATACATATATGGGGTTATTCTTTGTCAGCTATTATTAAATGTATGCTAGCATCAACTCGGAAACCAAGACCTTCATCTGACATTTCCCAATCCATTTCCTGGCCTATCCCTAGTGTTGGTTCCAGTTCCATCAACAGTCTTGCCCTGCCCTCCTTTCCCCAGTAGGAGGTGGTGAATTTCAGGCATTACTAGAAGAGTCTTTTCCCACCAGGAACACTACCCTCCTGGTGAAATGTAATAAAACCAGCACAAATCCTTCCAGATTTGACTGCCCACACGTCACACAGCTTGTTTGTGTGGGAGACTAGAGGAAATGGGGACCAATTTGCTGTCAGACTCTTCAGAGAATCCCACTCCTGGCAGCTGCCAAACCCCCTAATGCCACTGTCCTGTACTTTTGCCTCAACTTGCTCCTCTGATGCAGCCTAGAAATTCTCTCTGGTTTCTGGGTCTGAGAAATCCCTGCTCCATCAGGGCTGGGCCCTGGCGGTGACATTTTCTGGGGCTATTTAAAATATTTGTTTACGTTTTTGTTGGATGTCTATGTGTTGTACTTGAAAGTAACTGAACTATATTTCTTTACAAATTCGCTCATTCTTATTTTCCCTACATTAAAACAATCTGCTGATTTACAGCTCCAAAGCCCTGGGGATTTCCTGCTCAATCCCTAGGAAATCCTATGCAGTTACTGGACACAGAGGCCCAAATACACCTGAGGAAACTGAGTGCACATCCTCGGGTTCCTCCTAACGTTTTTCCAAATGTATTTACGAGCAATTACAAAGCAGAGCCTCTGGCAACTCACTCTCAGACTCACTGAGCCAACCCCCTGATTGACTGCCAATGGATCAATTCTCATCTTGCCTTATTTAACTTATCTGCTCTCTTGAGCTGCTGTTACAGAAGCAACACAAAGTGTGGGGGGTCACCAGGGGTAAGAAATGATTTGGAGTCGCACGATGAAGTGTGGTACGGAAAGGCCTGACTTCAGCTGACCCAGCCTCCAGCCATAGTTCTACATCACCATTCACACTGACCTTCATCAATCTTTCCTCTTCCAATTAGCCCCCTTCCGGAAAGAACAGTGACTTGCTCAGTTCCAAACAAAGTTAATTAGGAGTCAGGTCTCTAAGTCATTCCTCCTTCCCTTAGGAAAAAAAAAAAAAGAAACCCCCATTTCCAGAAAATAAGGTTTAAAACAAAGCAAAACAGAAAATTCTGTGATGGAGCATAATGACATTTCTGGGAGATGGAGCCATGCACACAGCATGTTTGTCTGGGCGAGACAAAAAGAATGGAGGAAGACTGAGGTGTGTTGTGTAATACTATTTAAATAATAACAGTAACCATAATGGCTAACATTTAATTACTAAGCATGTACACTATGCCACAGCTTGTGGCAAGAGATTTCCATATTTTATCTCATTTTGATTTCCATGACAACCCTATTATTCATTAAAAAGCCTATGTACTTACCATGTGCTCAAAAAAAATAAAAAAAGAATATAGATATGACAAAGATAATATTTTCAAAATATTAAGCCAATGCATTTTTAAAAATTATTTTTTATTGTGAAATACACATTTTTTAGAATGAGTTTCAGCTGTACAACACAGGGCAATCATTATATTTTTCACCCCTCGAAGTGACAACCCCCCCAAGCCAATGCATGTTTACTTTTCTCCCCTATAGTGCCTGGTGGCCATTCTGTTCCCCCACTGTATCTGGGACAGGGAGGCAGGGTTATGGCATGTGACACAGGAAGGTCAAGGATAGAAAGGAAAAGGAAGCAGAAGTCCTATTCTTTCCAGCCTGAGAGTTATGGGAAGAAGAAGGGGATAAAATCGGGGGAAGATGTGGTGGCAACATGTGAGTCCTGACCTTGCTCCCTCTGGCTGGAGTCCGGGGAGGGGGTATTTGAATGTGTGTTTATGGTGGGGTGAAGAAGCACTGTTAGATTGAGGTACAAGTAATGGAAGAGATCCTGGTAAGAGGCCAGGTGTAGGACTACCTTGCAGAATGAAGCACAGCCTGGGGCCGACAGGCTGCGTGGCCAAGGGAAAGCTAGAGTAAGAACTTGGGAACGTGGAATGGGGTGAAATGAATGTAGAAGCTCCTGCAAGTCAGCCGCGATGACTGGCGGTTTCCATACTATTTCTTTCTTTGTCTTTCTAAGTAATAGAATCCCAATTTGGGGGCAGACATTCACCCAGATGAAAGATACCAGATTGCAACTAGGTATAGCTATAGAACTAAATTATGGACAATAAAATATAAGCAGACGTTTGAGTGGAACTTCTGGGATGGCTCCTTAAAGGAAGCTGACCCAGCAGGGATGGATATACTCCCCATTCTTCTTTCTGTTGCTTGGAAGCCGGGCACAATGGCTGGAGCTTCAGCTGCCATCCTGTAACATAGAAGCATGCCCAGCAAAGCACAAACATATAGGAAGCCTGGATCCTTGATGACTTCATGGAGCTGCAAACCCTGGAGTATCTACTTCTAGATTTTTTTTTTTTAAGTGAGAGAAGCATACTACTAAGAGATTCAGAGTCTGCACAATGTCAGGCTAGAGAGATTGTAGAAGCCGGTGGGAGTGAGGAGATGGATTCACAGTGGTTGGGATGAGGTGAAACTGCAGCTAAGATCTATGAGGCCGATTGCTTAGTCTGGGGATTCACTGGGAGCCACAGCCAGATTTTCGGGGTTTACAGTTTCAGCAATGGCTCAGCTAGGTCTAAGTCAGCAGAGGAGTTTCACTAGGCTCTGGTTTAGCCAAGAGAACAGACCAGAACGTGAGAGACAGATATCACTGTGGGATGGCAGCTGACCACCCTGTAACCAGGCAGAAAAAGGAAACCAGAGGAGCCAGTAGATAGTACAGGGACATGCCTAGGTTGATCTTAATTCCACAGGAAGCTTCCCAAAGGCCAGCTGTCATCATGGGGAGGAGAAACAGGAAGGAGCGAAGCACTGCAACATGGGGCGTTTATGTGAAAGAGACTGAATTAGCTAAAGAAACTGCTGTAAGAGTTGGGTTGGGCTGATCGTCACTGGATTGAATTAAATTATTCTTTTTCCCCTTACTTCTCAGTCAGCAGTGGGAGTTATGAGGAGGATCAGATCAGATAGCTACATTTGTTTTGCAGATGTGAGTACTGTGCCTGCTGCCTTGGCCTTCCCACAACATGGGTAGCTTTTCTCCCCGTTTCACAGATGAGGAAACTGAAGCTTCGAGAAATTTAGTAGCTTTAAAGTCACGTGGCTATGAATTATGTTCATGTTTAATATTTCTAACACAGTTCAAATTGAGGCCTCAGTCTCCTTCAGAGCAAGAGAAGGACTGGGTAGTTGCCACAGCCACAGTTGACTTGTTCTGTGTGTTCCCGTGTTAAGCGGTAGGTCAAACCACAATCTGTTTTCAGAGCCTCTCCAGTTTCTAAACTCCTTTCTGCTAAATCATGTAGTGCTTAGGAACAGAGTGATCTTGATATCACTTTAAAATATACTGCATGTGGATATTAACCTATCATTCTTGGTTACTGAGACTGTCAACATGCACTTGATTTTTGAAATGAAAGCTAAAGGCCTATAGATCCAACATGAAGTGACCAAAAAGGACTCTAATAGACTTAAAGGATACTGATTCAACAGGGTGCAGCTAAAAGGAGATGAGAATGGCCAAACCTGAACAACTGATCTTGGACCCTTGAGCAAATCTTCATAGTTATATTGCTTATTCCTTTGTACACCCACTTATTCATTTATCAAATACTTCTTGTGTGGCTATAATAAGCTAGGCATAGACTGAGTGGGAAGAAAATAACTGGGAACAGCTACATAGAGGCTGATCTCTCAATGTTCTATTATTGTCCTCTTATTAGCCTGCAATCTTTCCTACCTTAAATATTTCAATTATTCCAGAAAATTCTATTTAACCTCTCCCCCCCCCCAAATAGAGGCCATCTAAAACACAAACAGCTTGTAAACTAAAATGTCTAGAATAAGTAACAAGACGTGAGAAGTGTGTATATGTATGTCTCCTCCTAATAGATTGATACCTTTCATTTGTTAATTTCTGGAGTTTAATTCTATACGCTATTGATAAGATTTATATTTATGATTTAGACTCTTCTTAGCTATATTGATCTATAAAAATGTTAAATGAGCATATCCTTAGACCCAACAATCCCACTTCTAGGAATTTATAGATATATTTGAATACCTGCTGAAATATATATATATTTATATATAAAGATATATGTACATATGTATTAATCATATATAATGTATTTCTATATATTCTATGAACTCACCGTAGCATTGTCTAAAATAACAAAAGCCTGAAAATGACCTAAAGACCCGTGCATGTGGAAGTGGTAGAGTAAATCATAGCATACAGCAGAATACTCTGCAGCCGTTAACAAGACTGGAGTGGAACTCTAGATCTACGAGTGCTTCTGGGGCTCTAACATGGAGCAATTCAGGCATACATCGTTTAGCGAGAAAATTCAAGGGACAGCAGTATGAATGCAGTGCTATTTAAGTAATAGCCCATTGGGTGGAAAAATTTAGAGAGGAAACCAAAAATGAGAGAAAAGATTTCTTTCTTATAATCATTAAAAAGCATGTGGTAGGAGAGAAACCCCAGTTTGAGCAGTATGCCCTAAGTGTGAGTCTGAAAGACAAATTAGCGCCTTATAATAATATTGACATTTACATTCTACTAAAAGTTCTCATGCTCATGACATGGCTGAGGTAAGCAGGGATTTAAATCAGAAGTCAGAGAGAATGCGGGGTGGCTGCCATCTACCGTCCTAGCTCTTTCTCGGATGAGGTAGGAAGAGGTCTTGGGAAAGCAGAAGGGAGTTCAAAATTTGGAACCCCAGCGGGGAAGGGGACAGAGAGGGGCTGTGGAAAGCCGCGAGACAGAGCCCTGGGCTCTGCAGGGAAGGCGGATGGCAGCCTGCTGCACTTCCTTCTTGTTTCTTTCCGTAGTATTCTGTCAGTGGGGAAACCTCCCAGTCCGGAAGTGCTGCCCCATCACCCACATTTGTGCTGAAGGAGAGAGAGGGAGAGAAAGCTGGAGCTCCCCACAGAAGCCAAGTAGCTTCTCAAGAGGCCAGGTCCCCCAGGTGTCCCCATGGTCCCAGCCATCTTTATGTTCCTGACATTTAATCATTCGGTTGAATAGATTTGTGATGGGTGTAGCTCTGTGTCACCATTTCCCTTGTGAATAGAATGTGAACAGAATTAAATATTTGCAAAAGTGGGTGACAGGCTGTTTACAGAACAGTGTCATTTGTGGTCATTAAATGGGGCCTTGAGAAGCAGAGCACCTGGAATGCTGACAGTCCCTTTCCAGGAAGGAATTGTAAACTCCACACTGTCCAGTGCCTGGTTCCATGCGCTTCCCCAGAATCTTAAGCGACTTCCCCCCAACGCTCCCACTCCATCCCTGGGTCTCTTCTCCCCTCCATGGATGAATCCACCATGAACCTGTTTTCATCCTCTCCCTGTCTCAGTACCATCAGGGGCTCCTCCCATACTGCTATGGTCCTTCACTACAGAGGAGCGGTTTTAGTTTCTGGGGCACAGATAGTGGGGGGCTATGGGCCCTCCTGTCAGCTGGAATGATGCGTGGCACCTCCCCCTCAGCCAGGCTCATTCCCGAATCTTCTTCTTTTCCTAATTTTGTTTAGAAAGTGAAGTATTATAGTGGAAATGTCAACATGTGCTTCGTTTGCAGTAACAATAGGCAGCCCTCATGGAGACCGATATGCATTAGGTACTGATGGTGTAGGGAAGGCCCAGAATCCTAGAATCTGCATGTCACAACTGCAATGGATGACGGACACCTGACCCCTTTCCTCTGCGTACCTGGGCTGAGCACCAAAGTTGTGAACTGCCTTCCGAGGTTCCACAGCTGGTCCTCCACATAGCTGAACTTGAAGCCAGTTCTCTCGATTCCCGGGGGCGGTTGTTTCCACTTTGCTTAGACACAGTGATTTGGTTTGTGAGGAGAGTGGTTTTCAAAGGTAAAGAGAGAGGCTCTCCTTTGCTGTTTCTCCCATTCTGTGGTGACATTAGAGCCCTGAGGGGGTCCAGCCCAAGGATGTGAAGTCCCTATAAACTTTGAGGGCTTGTGCATTCCTTCACCCTCTCACCCTAGGGCGCCCCCTCCCCAGAATCTTTAGCCACACATGTCACACTAACACCCCCCTCACTCGTCCCTTCCCACATCCACTCATTCCCCCTGACAGCCCAAATCTCTCACGACCAGCAGTCCCTCCAACACCCCTCTCCAGCCGCCGCCACTTCTGAGGCGACTTTTACACTCTAACTCAAACTGGGGGTAAATTTTCTCCGTCTGTCCTCTCTCCCCAACCTGCCTCAAGGAACCTGTGAGTCATACTTGAAAAGGGCAACAGGGTCTGATGAAGAACCAATGATATGAGCTCATGGGGTCAGAAAATTACTGCAAAAGTATGCCATGACCTCCTGCCTCATGACACCTGCTTTCCCTCTGGCTCCAGTGTTCAAGGGTCCTCTGGGGCATGTGGTCAGGTCTAGTAGCAGAAGATTCATGGGAAAGCTTGCCTCGAAACATGCTTCTTATGGGCTCTCAGGGCAGTGGGGGAACGGAGCTGATGCACTAGTCGTGGGCCTCAGGGAATGAAGGCAGGCAGGCCAGGTATGAAGACATCTCCAAGGGACTCCTATTGGTGATGAGGAATTGTGTCTGCTCTGGGTGAGCAGAACCATGGAACATGGAGCCAGGAACCAGGCCAAGGTTCAGAGGTTCTGCCAAATTCCTGCCTTCTTAGAGTCATAGACCCTTAGCCTAGGGAAAAACTACAGAGAGCAAGACTCAATCTTCTACTCAATGTTCCACATTCCTGACATGCTCACTCAGCATCTGCTTGCATACTTCCAGTGATGGCTATCTCACTACCTAGAAAGGAAGTCCATTCCATTTTAGGTCCCTCTATTGCTATCAGCTGAGTTGTGTCTCTTTGTGACTTCTAGTTGATCCAAGGTTTACACACGGAACACACAGAACAGTTGAATTTATTTTCCAGATGATACCCTTTTCAATATTCAAAAGGAGGAACCCGTTTCCTCCCTGTCTTCCCAAATCTCCTCTAGGCACTGCGTCTTTAGTTTCCCAGACACTCTCATTTAGACACACTCCATTTTATCAAGAGAGTATTGAAAAGTTACTAATCATAGGCTTTGGAGTCAAACAGTGGGTCAAATCCAGGCTCTGCCAGTACATTAACCGTGGGACCTCAGCATCACCATCTGAAAGTGAGGACAACGCGCGGCTATGGGGGAGGTCATTACTGTGCAAACTCAGGCGTTCTTGATGCCCATCTATGCAGGTCTGTGTGGGCTCCAACCCGCTCCTGGGGTTCCAGTGTGAATCAGGAGGAGAATAAGAAAGATCTTGACCACATGCTGGGTGGTTTCCAGTGAAGTGAAATTCGCATGGGATCTTTCTCAAGGACTGTTCAGTATAGTCTCTGAAGACAGTGATGGGTCCTGCTTTCCTGAGTGGAGGCTCGTGTGCTGAATGCTCAAGTGGTACACTTCATGGTGCCCCCCTTTCCTGCGTGGAGACCCCTTTGTCTTCTTGGACCTCTTCTCGTTGACCAGCTCCCAGGCTCCTGGGCAGGAGAGTTCAAATCAATGGAAAGCTAGGTAGCCTTCTCTCAGTAGTTGGGATGGGGTGGGCTTAAACTTCAAATGCACCTCGTGCAGTAAAGAAAGGAAAGAAATACAGAATTGTTGTGCTCCTATATTAAAATAGCCTGAAGCTTTATCACTGCCCACAGCAGCTACCTTAGCAGGCTATTATGAGAGTCAGCAATGTGGTACCAGAAATGTCCGGCACACGGGCTGGCCTGGCCATGGAGGATGCTTAGTGAGTGATGGTCATTATCCTCCCAGTAGTCATCCTGCCCCTGGTTAAGTGTGGTTAAGTGTGTGGTCCCAAATGGAAAGCAATACTGCAGAAGTGGTTTGCCTGGGCAAAATGGTCTGGAAATAATATTTTCCTTAAGTGGAGCATCCTTCCTCACTGAAGCATTTTTGAGGCTGCAAAACTATTCTTTGGTCCTGCGTCATATTATTAACCTCCAGTGAGCTGTCATAAACTAAACTCCGACAGTTATTTTTGTATGTAAACCGCATGCAGTTTAGTCAGGTCTCTCCTGTTTGTACTTCCATGATTAATTTGAAGACTTACGGTGCATAATCCCATTTTTAACAATTATGTCATTTGGTTTTAGAACTCTCTCAACTTGAGAACTCCCTCAATCTTACCTGAAAAATGAAAGATTTGGGCTTCACGATCTTGGAGGCACCTCCAGCTCTAACAGCCTCATATTTCAGAAGTTTGTATTTGTCTTTAGACTCTTTCAGAAATTTAACAAATCCCTCACATTCCACGTGTTGCTCAGGTCTGCCTCCTCTGTGAATCTGGGACTTGTTCCTTGCCTGACAGCTTCCAGCCCTAGGACTAGGGACAGAACCTTGATAGAGGTGACGATTAATTTTACATGTTGACTCAATTGGGCCATGGTGTGTGCAGATAGTTGGTCAAATGTTATTCTAGGTACTTCTGTGAGGGGGTTTTTGGAAGAGATTAACATTTAAATCTGTAGAATGAGTAAAGCAGATTGTCCTCCCCAATGTGGATGGGCCTCATCCAATCAGTTGAAGGCCTGAATAGAACAAAAGGCTGACCCTCCCCTGAGTAAGGTAGAATTCTTTTTGCCTACCTGCCTTCAGGCTGAGGTGTTGGCTCTTTTCCTGACTTTGGACTCCATTGGAAACATTGGCTTTTCCCAGGCCTCAAGCCTGCCAGCCTACAGACTGGAATGACACTACTGGCTCTCCTGGTGCTCAGGACTTTGGACTCTGATGGAACTGAATCATCGGTTCTCCTGGGTCTCCAGCTTGCTGACTATTCCTGCAAATCTTGGGATTTGTCACTTCTGTAGTGACATCGGTTAATTCCTTCTAATAAATTTCTTTATGTGTGTGTGTACTCACATACCCTATTGGGTCTGTTACTCTGGTAAATCCTGACTGATACAGTAGGAGAGAGTGTCATCTATATTCACTGCATCTCATCAGCCAACACCCTAACACAGGGCCGGCAAACCATGGCTCCTGGCCTGTTTTTGTAAATCAAGGTGTCCTGGAACAAGCCATGCCATGTATTTATGTACTATCTGTGGTTGCATTCACATTCTAGTGACAGAGGTGAGTAGTTATGGCAGAGACCATCCATCCCGCAAAGCCTAAAATATTTACTGCTTGGCTTTTTTAAGAAAAAAGTTGACTAGCTTCTCCTCTAGGATATTGTTTTTTGGTCTGCCTCACTATACTTATTTTCTTCTTTCTTTATTTTCCATGTTGAAAATGTGGGCCATGTCCATTTCTGAACCTGGAGCCTTTAGCTCCAAACTGGTTTCTGCCATGCCACCTGGGGAAGGCTGCTTTAGAGATGGACTATTTCTAGAACCATTTGATGAGCAGTCTAGAATTTCTAGTTCTACCAGTATCTACTATAGCTCAAAATATGAGGAAACAGACTTGGAGTAAGCTGAGAGATTCAGGTGAGATATCAGAAGAACTTCTCAGTGATAATGGTACCCACAGACATTGGTACACTCAGAATTTTGGGAACTCTACCCAGAGAGCCTTGAGAATGGCACGAGAGCAACCTGTGTGTTCAGGTGTGATTCTGTTCTGAGCTGGGAGGATAGATTAGATCTGTGTTTTGCAAAATATAATACGGTTTGCATCCAACAAAGAGCATATATTGGGTCATTGGGAAAGTCATGACGTTTTTTTCTATGTTTTTCAATGCAAAAATGCGTCATGACTTTCCCGACGACCCAATAAGATACTTTTAGATGATATGTGGATCAACATTTCTTATTTTAATATTAATATTCTAATTTTAGCTAATGAAATAAATATCTCCTCTTTAATGTGTATTAGAAAAAAGAATAACTAACACATCTAAGCTCTAATTTTCTGGTTATTATTGCCTATGATGGGGCTAAATAAAAGCAAATCAATATACAGGTGATTTAAGGAAACTATGAAATAAATAAAATTACAGGTATTAGGCAGAAATGCCAAAAATCTCAAAGTTGGAGCACAGGTAACGGAGGCTAGGCAAACGCTGGACTCAATGACACAGCTCCTGTCCTTGTCTCTTGCTCCCATGACCTTTGTAAGGGTTTCAACACAATTTAGATCTTTAAGGTCTCTTTCTTCCACCCACTGTTAGTGTGACAGGAGAGGTTCTGTCTGGCTAATCTGATTTTCAGGTATTAGGTGAGGAGGCCCCGCGGCTCGACCTGGGTAATGACGAGTTCACCTCCTTGGCAGCAGAGGCAGCTTCCTATCCGTGATGCAGCGAGCGATGCAGGGCCACTGATGAAGATGGAATGGCCAGGCCTGCAGTGTTATTAATGCCAGCGCCGGATCTGTGAGCATCTGCAAGTGAAACAAAGTGAGATGCCCTTCACTTAAGCCCATGAGGACAATGAAAGCCAGCACACCACTTGGATGGGAGCCAGACGTGGGCCTGTTGTCAGAGCAAAGAAATTCATTAGAGGAGATCTCATACCAAGGACTAAAGAGAGAATGAAAGAAGGGGCGGGTGTTGATGGAGCGAGAGCAAATTAAAACTTTGTCCCTTGCTCTGGGATGCACTTAGGTCCCTGCTTCTCGAGGAGATTTATGACACAGAGGCCTGAGAGGGTCTTGTTAATGCCTGTGATCATCAAGCCACCCCATACCCTCTGCCCCTCCCAAGCCATGGGCCCGTTTGCTTTCTACAGTCAGAAGAAAATGCTGTCATGACATCGCTCTACAGATGGCAGAATTATGAACAGGAGGATATGCTGCCAAAGAGGATGAAGGTCTCTAAAGTCCAGTGACAGAGAGTAAAATGATATAATAGTTTGGGACCCAGATAGTACTAAGTTACTTGGTACAGAGTGTGCATATTTAAAGGGGGCAAGGCAAGCCACCTAACTTGAAGTGGGCGGAGGGTACATGTTAACCAGAAGTGGTGGAGACCATGGCAGCCCGGGAGCCCATGCCCTCTTTAAAGAGGGGCTTGGTACCAGACCATTGTTTAGATGAGGAAATTCAGGCCCTTGTTCCTAGGTCCCCTGAGGGTTCAGGAGAAGCTATATTAAAAACATATAAAAGCTCCTGAATGAAAAACATTTAACTGAATTATAATTTTTAAAAAATGTTACAAAAGGAAAGACAAAGAAAACACTAGGCTGATGAAACAAAGCGTGTCCATGGCCTGCCTGGGTTTGGCCTGAGGACCTCTGTGGTAAACAGAATAATGGCCTCCCTGAGATGTCTATGCCCTAATTCTCAGGAGCTGTCAATATGTTATGTTACATGGCAAAGGAGAATTAAGGTTGCAGATGGAATTGGGTTGTTAATCAACTGACCTTCAGATAGGGAGATGACCTTGAATCATCCTGGTGTCCCAGTGTTATCACAATGGTCCTTAAAAGTGGACAAGGGAGACATAGGAGTCAGTGTCAGAGTGATGAGATGTGAGAGAGGATCAGTGCAACGTTGCTGGCTTTGCAGGAAAGGCATCCATGAGCCAAGGAACGTGAGTGGCCTCTGGCGCTGGGAAGGGCAAGGGAATACATTGTCTCCTGGACCCTCCAGAAAGAAAAACAGCCCTGCTGACACCTTGATTTTAGTCCAATAAGACCTATTTCAGAATTCTCAACTATAGAACTGTAAGATGATACATTTCTGTTGTTTAAGCCACAACATTTGTGGTGATTTGTTATAGCAGCAAGAGAAAGCCAATACATCCTCTAGTTTAAAACTCCAATCAAGAGATTGGGCAGGGGAAACGTATGTACATACAGTGAAAGTAGAACACACTGGAGAAATCAACTTACCTTTTATAATAACAGGGGACAGATGGAGAGAATGAATGCTGCTAGGCTTGGTGGCTTGAATTCCTGAGTGACCATTTTGCTAAACAACAAATACTGGCCCAGTTAACCAGATGCATCTGATATTTTAATTCTGAGATAAGCTGCCCAGTCCTAGGGGCAGTTTTGGAGCAATGTCCCAGAAGATCTGTAGGTCAATAGCACCTAGTTTATCATGGCCGAGACCCTCAGTACTCACCAGCATCTGGGATTGGCTGCGTTTTCTCAGCCTCCCTTGCAGTTGGGTTGGGGTCACATGGCCAATGAGTATGAGCAGAAGTAACATAGGTTGCTTCCAGGCCTGGCCCTTCAATAAGCCCATATGAAATCCAGTTCTTTACTCTTTCCCTGCCATGGTGGCCCTGGAGGCCTTGTGTTCCAGGTGATTTAGCTACAAGGTTGAGGAGGGCTGTCCCACCTGTGTCATGAGCAAGGCGTAAACTTTTGTTGAACCACTAAGATTTTAGGATTGTCTGTGGCAATATTACTTACTCATCGGCTACTGAATCCAAAAATGGACACAACAGATGTGGGAGTGAATGTGGAAAGATAAGTGATTGGGAACCCAGGAGAGAAGATGTGTATGATGGTTATTGTAGGATCATGTTTTTCCAAGTGTTATCTGTAAACCAATAATGGGAACTAAGCATATGTAGGTAGCCAACAGAAGAACACTTTAACAATTTTAATAGGCAAGCATTTCTTTGACTGTATATTAGAAAAAATTTTACCATGCATGTATATCTACCCTGTAATTTCACAGACAGCTTTTTGCTTAGAAGTTAATTAGAAGTAGACTTAAAAAAAAGTATTAAATGACAAATACACAAGTGGAATGTAGGGATGGAATAAAATGTGAAGGTGGCATTTGAATAACTGAAATTTAGGGGCCATGAAAGTAGGCCATAGGAAATTAAAGGAGGTTAGGAGTATCTTGCTGAAAAGAACAAATAGCTGCCATGGCATTTGCTATGGGGTAAGTCACATATTTAGCACTAAAATTCTAGGATTTAAGTGGGACCTAAAATTACTAGCTCCTTGTTGCCTTTATAAAGATGTCCAGCTGCCTCAGTGCCCCCAGCTTGTAAACCACAGCTCAACCCCCATTTTCTTCATGAAGCTTTACCTTATTGCCCCCAGATAAAAATGATCTTACCCTCTTTAAAAGTCTTAAGTACTCCTTTCTGGTACCAACCAGACATACAGTCTTGAATTTGAGTTATTTGTATAAGCATATTGCTTTCCCATTTAAATCGTAAGTTCCTGGACAGGACCAGTCTTATTCCTACAATATTTCTTTGAATATTTCATACTTCCTGAGAATTTTCAGTGACATACAATCAATGTATTTATTGTAACTTTTTGTTGTAAAACATCTGTTTCTCATGCTTCAGAGCTTTTCACAGCACAAGCCAAGAATTGCTGGATATAGCAGAATTGAGCTGTCTTATCACATGAGGGTAACTAATGAGCTTTCTGTTTGAAGAAACTTCCAGGCTGTAATGAAGATGTCTATTGGAAGTGTCATGAGGTTTGCTGCTACCTGGTTTATTAAAATGATAATGTTGGTGAAATGTTTTCAGGCAGGATGTTAAAATAAGGATAGCTGCTGAAACAAATAGACCTCAAAATCGAATAATAGAATTGTATTTCTCACTTACGCAATAGTCAAGGGAAGTCCGCTTTCTTCAACATGGTTCTCCAGGAACCAGGACTCTTTCCACTGTATGGCTCAGCCTTTGTCTAAGTCATGTCATCACCTGCATTTAGCTGGAAGAAGATAAAAAAGAATGTGAAGCAGGTACTCCCAGTTTTAAAAAACTCTGGTCAGGAAATGAACTACATCATTCCAACTAACAGTCTATGGGTGAAAACTAGTCACGTGGTCACATCCATATGTCACAGGGCTGGGTAATGTAATCCCTAGGTGCTTCTCATTGTGATTTTTTATTACAGATTGGAGAGCATGGACAGTGGGTGGATGGCTAACTAGCTCTGGCACACAGCTAGGGTCAGTCTACTGGTTGTCTTCCAAGTTTAGTCACCACTTAATTTGATTTATAAGGAAATGTGGAAGAGCTTGGGAAGTAATTGGAACAAAAGAGGAAAACAGTGGAATAGGATTATCTGAGAAATATATGCGATAAACAAAACCTACCTGGGTCCCTAAACTATTGTCTTAATCATTTTAGGAGATGAAGAAAGGCCTAGCGTGGTCACTGGAGCCCAGGTGTGCTGACTTCTGGAATGGAGGAGCATGGAGGGAGTGTGGCTCTTCTAACCTGTATGTTTCTAAGAGTCGTTTTCGAATTCTCAAGTGGAGGAGTAAAGTTGCCAGGTACTTCCTTCTGGACTGCTGGTCCTGTCATGTGGCTTCTGTGAGTACTGGATATGGGAGAGAAGAACCCAAAGCACTAGCTTTTAGGTAGAACACTATCTTTTTTTCATTGCATTTTTACCTGTTCTCTAATTTGAGCATTATAATAATTTGGTGTAATAGGGACTATCACCAATAAATAGACTAGAAAAGTGAGGCATGGAAAGGACCCAAGAGCTCACATGAGTGTCTGAGTCAGGACTAGCCCCTAAATCTCCTAACTCTATATGCAAGGCCCATTCCATTACTACACCATCTGCCCTCTGAGAAACAGTGGGCCTTAGGTAAACATGAGAAGTAGGTCAGTTTTGTCCTAAAATCTATCAGGTTCTCTGTTCTATGACATTTTGCCCTCTCAGATAGCAGTTCCCCGATTTCAATCAAAACTTGCTCTTATCCCCTTGGTTGTGCTCACTTGTGCCTCTAGAGGCACTGGCGTTTTCTCCTAGGCTAAATATAAAGGAGGGAGGCTTTATTAGTGGGCATTGTGTGGAAGCATGAGGGCCTGTTCAGCACCTGTGAAGCACAGTTAAACAATCATATGCTCCATAAAGCCAGTTCTGGTTTCAGCCAGTATTGTGTACCATCACTTCTTACCAGAGCGTAAATCACATGCCAAATTTTACAGCTGTGAAGAATTTTAGAAATCACCTGATATAGTTAGTTACATTTGGGTAATAAACATGTGAGTACTTGAAAAGATGCTCACTCCCACTAGTGATCAGAGCAATGCAATTAAAACAAGCACACAAAGCTCTCCCCTGTCAGATCGGCAAAACCCAAAATATATCCAGGGTTAGCATGGATGTGGGAAAATTGTTTCTTTCATACACTGTTGTACAAAGGTAGATTAGTAACAACCGTTTGGGGGCACTTGGGCGTGTTTCAAAGTAAAACTTGAAATAGCAAAAAATTCAAAAGCAATTTAAACAACAAAAATTTAAATAGCAAAAAGATGTAAAAGCAAAAAATTAAATTGACATATTAATAGCAATTTCACATGGAAAAATCCTTATACCTATCGGGGGACACAAAATTACATGTTCATGAATAGTCAGGATTAACTGTAATTATGAAAAAAATGGAGAAAACCTAAACATATTTTAATAGAGGATGTAGTAAATTAATTATAGAACATCTGTATTGCTGTATTGTGGAATTTTACGTAGATATGAAAAAGAATATATTAGACATATAAAATGATACAGCTGCATTGGAAAACACTTCTCAGTTCCTCAAAAAGTTAAACAAAGAGCTACCATATAACCCAGCAGGATATAACCAAGAGTATGAAAATATATGTCCACAGAAAAATTTGCACACGAGTGTTCATAGCAGTGTTATTCATAATAGCCCCAAAGTTGAAACAGCCCAGATGTCCATCAACTGATGAATGGGTAAGCAAAAGGTGGTATAAGTATACAATGGAATATTATTCAACCATAAACAGAAATGAAGTACTGATACATGGCACAACATGGATGAACTTTGAAAACATGCTGAGTGAAAAATGCCAGACAAAAGGCTACATATTGTATGATTTGATTTACAGCAAGTCCTCAAATAATGCCGTTTGGTTCACCATCATTTTGTTATAACATTGATGAGGGGAAAAAAAAATTGACTCCTTGCACATTTTTCCCATGTCTGCATGGGTTTTCTTTTGGGACTGCGGTTTCCTTCCATATCCCAAAGATGTGCCCATCAGATGAATTCGTGTGTCTACATTGTCCTAGTCTCAGGGAGTGTGAGTGTGAGTGTGAGCACACCCTGCGATGGAATAGTGTCCTGTCTGGTGTTGGCTCCCACCTTGAACCTTAAGCTCCAGCCACCAGAGACCTTGAACTGGAATCATGGAGGGGTTGAAAAAGAATTATCTTACTTGTTTATATTAATCTTTCTTAAATGTAAGTATAGCTCACATTTATTTCAATGTTTAATATTAGAAGTGTTTTGGTCTTTATTTAGAAGTTGGTTGATGTTTCTGTGACCAGAAATATGCCAAAGAAACTTAACTCTTGTTTATATTGATTAGGCTATGGTAAAATTGGTTGCATTATACGTCATTTTGCTTAAAGTTGCAGTTTCCAAGAACCTATCAATGATGTTAAGTGAGGCCATACTGTATATAAAATGTCCAGAAGAGGCAAATCCATAGAAACAAAAATAGTTTCTAGGGGCTCTGGGAAAAAAGAGAAATGGGGATGGGTGGTTGCTAAAGAAGACAGGGTTTCTTAGGGCAGTGATAAAAATACTCTGGAAGTAAATAACAGTGATGGTTGCACAACGTTGTAAACAATATGCTAAAACCCACTGAATTGTAAACTTTAAAACAGTGAACTTTATAGCATGTGAGTTATATCTCGAAAAGAAAAAGGGGGATTTGTTTGTCTAGAGAAGGGTGTCCCTGATACATTATAGGTTTAAAGAACAAGTTGTTGAACAATATATAGCCTATTTTTATAACATAACAAAACAAACTATATGAGTTATGGTCCAACCAGAAAAATAAAAATCCCTATAAATAGTTAAAAGAGAGGGAGTTTAACACAGAGACTTGACTACAAAGGTGAAAAGCATTGGAGAGACAAAGTGAGGAGTATTACCAGAGCCTGGGTGGGTGATCACTTACTGGCATGGAAGGCCTGTCCCATGGGAGCTGAAACGATGGAGGAATCGCAGCCACTACAAAGATGCCACAGGAGAACTACTCCATCTTTTGCCCTCCTCCCACCCTACAGTCTTCCTCCATCATAACCTATTGGCCGTATCTACTCAGAAGCCCAGGGGAAAGAGAGCCTGAGAAATGTAGTTCTCTGAGTCCAGAATAGGGCAAACGAGGAACAGAGAGTGGATATAAAAGCAAAGAGGCAGTTGACCTACACAGTGTTTCCCCTTTGCAGCCTGGCATCCATCCTCATCTGCCTGACATGAGGCATGTGTCATGTGGACCAGAAACGTTCTCACCCTCTGAACAAGGGGAGACCCAAAGTCCCATCAGTTGTCATTATTTCAAGTACATCATTTCCAGCTAATATGATCCTTCCCCAAGGGCTGGATGTAGTTTCTCATAGTCTGGTGATCTATTGGCTTAATTATTAAAGTTAAATACTACTGATGCTTATCATAAAAAATAAGGGAAGAGGAAAGAAAAAAAGAAAGAATGGAATAATATAAACATAACAAAGCAGCCATACCCGCTGATGTCATCGTTTCTGTAACTGGTCATGAGAACAGTTGATATTCATCTCTTCCTCCCTTCATCACCCTGTCACCTACTCTGGCACCTCGTCCTTAGCCAGCACTCTGCCTTGTTGGGGTTCTTGACCTGGTGTGGTGACTGAAATCACAATTCTTAGAGGCTTTAGTGGCCATGCTTTTATTGTTCTATTCTTCTATTGATTTTCATTTGGAAGTGCTAAGAGGCCCTTCAGATTATCCCCTGGGCTCCAGTGATGGCCTCTTAGGCTCCACTGTGTAGTAGCAACTTAATCTCCCCTTGATGATTAAAATCAGCCCCATCCTCTGTCTGTTGATCCAGTGATGTGAAGAAATCCAAGTAAGTAGCTGGCACTCTCTGTTTCCTCTTCCCTGTAGAAGCAACCCTCCCTTAGGGACAACTCCAAGATTGTAGGTACAGGAGGCAAATCTCTGAGAATAGGTGTATTAGTGAATACGGCCAGTCCTCGCCTCTTCCTTCCCAGACCCATATACTCTGGCTATAGGAGAAAGAGCACTAAGCATTCATTGCAGTTTAAAGCATATATTGCATCCTATAGGACAGTACCCAACCTCAGAGGGTGTTGTCTCCCATCTGGGCACGTGACTGGGTCTGTAACAAGCCATTCTACCAGGCCAGCTTCTTCTGGGCAATTGAGGTATATGGTAAGACCAGTGAATGGGTATGAAGCCATTGCTACACCTCTTTCATTATAAACCGGTATCACTTGCTTAGAATGTTGTGTGTGATACCATGATGATGAATGTGGCATTCCCTAAATCCATGGGCAGTGGTACTAACAGAAGTATGTAAAGCTCATTATACCAGCAAGTTTTGGCATCTGGATGTAATGGAATGTAGGCAGTTGAATCCAAGGTTCAGTCAACCAATCAAGGAAACTGCATGAACTAGAACATGGTCTGGCATCTTGAGTAAGTGTGTCCTTACTGACAAATTCAGCCTCATCTAACATTGTCTTCTATTCTTAGGCTGTCACCCTTAGAGTCTGCTTGCACAGCTGTTCTCCAGGTTCACGCTCATAAGAATTAGCAAGATCTCACATTTCCTTTGGTGTACATGACACCTTTTTCCCAGAGCATACCTTGCATTTACCTCCTTAGAGTACAGTGGGATGGATTCTATTTATGGGTCCAGAGGTGATAGGAACTGGTAAAAGTGGGTCTTGAGGAGAATAGTATTCCATTGCAAGAAGCTGGCTAAGGTAAGATCATTACATTACAGAGGCTTTAAGCAAGGGAAGGCTAGTTTCCAGAGACAGGGGTAGACAGACTGCTCCATAGAAAAGGGGCCTCTGAGGGTTTGCAGGTTCAAGGTTCTAAACATTATTGAATCATCCAAATGCCCTGTCTCAAGGCTCAGTATCCCATGCCTTCTCAACTAATGCCCCGATGGCTAGGTTTTGTATTCAGCTTACCATGTTACTGTGTAACACACACTATTAAATTTTGGGCCAAATCTTCAGGCATGTCTCCACAGTGGCTACTCGACATAAGAGATTCTTTTCAAGACGCCAAAGCAGCTCAGTGGTTCTGCACCTGTGCCTGAGCTTATAGATTCCTTTCTGTAAGCTCTCAGCACCTTTAGAAGCAGCAGGCCACCTGACAGCTTATACCAGTTGAGTGCAGGTGCTATTTGATTCCCCGCAGCCCTGTCTTAACTGGCACATTATGCTGGGCAACCTTCAAGTGATCATTTAAGTGAATATGTGGCCACTGCATGCCACATTACTTCCATTTGTGAGGAGATCATCCCTCTATTCATACTCTACCAGGTGAGCAACCCAAACCAGAATTCTATTTTGAGAATCTGTTTCTTGAAACCTCTCCAAGAGCTACATCAGCCAGGAAAATAGAAACTTCCCTCGTTTTCAAAGTAGGATGAATCTACAATAAGGTGAATATACTTAACACTACTGAACTGTACACTTAGAGATGGTTAAGATGATTTTTATGAGTGAATCTAGGATGGAGAATTGGTTTCATTGATGGAAAAACAGAAGCAAATAGAAGACCTTGAGATCACCCGGCGATTAGCAGTGGTGGGAAACTGCTAGCATTCTTCTGCTAGAGGGACAAAGAGAGAAGACTGTATTGACAGGGCTTCAAAATCAGGGCCATACTCTAGAGGCCGAACCTGGTGGTCCTGTCACCAGGTGATCCTCCCAAACCTGGTGGGTTCTGAGACTGTGGAATGAGATGCCATAGGAGGCAGAGGGAGGCTGTTTCCTGTCTCTTACCCTCCAGTCTTCTGCCAGGGCCTTCCTTTGGCAGAGGTGACCAACAGCCCATAGATACAGACGCAGAGCGGGGAAAGGACAAACAGGCAGGTGGCCTGTACACTTTGTAGGTATGTATAAATGCACAGAAAAAGTCTGGGAGCATATACTCCATCCACAAACAAAGCTGCATTTCTCAGGAGGGCTCAGCGACTTCCAGGCAGCCCCTTACCTGGGAAAACTCGTGCCTTTGAAAAGAGCACCCCACTGGAGTGGCAAGAGCAGAGGCAGCTCTGGGCAGGCAGATAGTCAGCCAAGGGGAAGTGATGAGCGGGGACTGGACTCGCCTGTCAAAATGGGTCATGACACCCTGTCTTCTGTCCCAGGAGGAACAGAGTAACAATGCTGGCAAGGCTGAAAGCAGGAAAGGACTGTGGCTGGCTCTGCTGAGAGGGGAGAATCGGCTTTACAAGAGCAGAGGCTGGGAGAAGGGTGAGTGCTGGAAAGGGGTGGGGAGCGGGAGGGAGTGAACAGCCGGATACAGACCTTCTGCTGTCAGTGTGGCAACTCCCCACTCATCTGTGCTCATCAGGAGAAGGCAGGAAGCGGAAGGCGGGGCAGGGTGGAGGCCTCAGAATATTTTGGCCCTCCTTATATTTGACTATGTCAGTTCCAACACCTCAATCTGGCCGCGGACAGTGCCTTTTACAGCCCCACAAATCAAATATTCTATTGGGTCGATGCAGAGCAGTCATTAAGCGGCCTGCCTTGGGGAATTGGATGATCACTGTCATCAAAGTGGTGCTTCCCTGTCAAGCAGGCACAAGTTGGCCACAAAGGCATGGTTATTTCATGACCCAGACTCTACCACGGGAACCAGCCTTCATTCTGCGGTGATCAGCACTCTCTTAATTGAATCACGTAAATATTCATTTTTTAATGTAACAATGAGGCAGTTGCTTAACCAGAAGCCATGCATATTTTTGTGGCTCTTTCTCCTCTGCATTTAAGGGGTCAAGGGCAAGGCAATCCTTAGACACAGTGCAGCCCTGGGAGTGCCTGGAACAGGGAGTGTCTGCAGGGCAGGGAGGAATCCCTCCCCTTGGCAGGCCTGTGAGCTCCCTCCTGGGGCTTAATTACCCCGGTCCTTGTTCCTTTGTTGCTGGCCAGGAGCTGAGGCTGGGACAGACGCTTGCACAGCCTGAGTGTGTGCCTTCCCATCCCGGCCCCAGTTTGAAGGGGGACATGCTGGTCCCTGGTCCCCAGGAAGACCGGAGGAGGCATGACCCAGCCTCCCCCAAGCCCATGTTGGTGGGCCACTGAGGCGGGCCGCTGAGGCCTGCCCATCTGCCACGCTGCCTTGGTCTTAACAGGAACTGCCCACGTGCTGCTGCTTCATCCCTAATTATCTGCTCCGGCCTGGCTGGCTGACGTGTTTATTTTGTGGCTGCCAGGCTGGTGGAGAGGGTTTTTTTTCATAAAGAATCACAGCCCTTTCAAGTTGAGTTTTCTTTTTGCCCATCATTTGTTTTTGCAAACATTTCAGGATTGATTGAACACTCTTCCCCTTTCCAACCAAAACACATGCTCGCCTTCCCTGTGCAATATGGCAATCTTGGCATTTGATCATCGGGCACTCTTTCATTTCTGAGTCCCCCATGCTGACAAAAGACTAGTCTCAAGTAACCTCAGGCCACTGTGCTGGAGAAAATTGAGTTTCATTTCAGATTAGCCTCTTCAGGTTCTGTCTCTGAAAAGCTCATTTTCAACGAATCTAGGTTTGGATATCTTCAGGCTCACCTTGAGCATGCGACTGAATATCTTTTGCTCATCTTTTTAATTATAAATATGGTTTGAAAGCTTCATACAATATGTCATAATTTGAGTAAGGGAAGAAGGGGAAAAGAGCTCTGGGCAGACTTGAAAAAGTGTCAAGTAAAAATTGTTCTTCTCTAAAACAATTTCACCATTTAGACTTCACTGGAAAAAAAAGAGTGAGGAATTGAACTGAATGTGTTCTTTATTTCTATGGTTGCCCACCTTATTTGTAAAATTAAAACAAACACAAAAAAGGATCAACTCCATTGTCATTCTTATTTTCTTGTGTGGCTTAATTTGGGCTGCTCAGAAGAATCACCTGGGGTGTTGAAAGTCTCACCTATGTGTGATAATCAGAATAATGGCCTCCCAAAGATGTCCTGCTCTCCAGGACCTGTTTCCTTTCCTGTGACTAAGTGAAGGACCTTGAGGTATGGAGATTGTCCTGGATTATCCCAGGTGAGCCCTAAATGTAATCATTAGAGTCTTTAAAAGTGGAAAAGGGAGGCAGAAGAAGAGAGTAAGAGGGAAATGGAACTATGGAAAAAGGAACAGAGCGACCCAATGTTGCTGGCTTTGAAGATGGACGATGGGGGCCTCTAGCAGCTGGAAAAGGCAAGAAAACAGATTTTCCCGGGAGTCTCTAGAAAGAAACAGAATTCTGCTGAAACCTTGGTTCTAGCTCAGTGAGACCTGTGTCAGACTTCTAGCCTACTGAACTCTGGAGAAAAATTTGTGTTGTTTTAAGCCACTAAGTTTATGGTCATATGTTACAGCAGCAAGAGGAAACTAATAACATCATGTAAATTAACTCGAGTTCAATTACATCTGAATTTGGAAGGTGGGCCTTTTAAAAGCTCTGCAGGTGATTCTAACGTGCTTCGAGTACCAATGGGCTGCACTTCCTCCATTTTCTTGCACTGCCATACTCCTCAGTGCACTGCAATCTGGCCGCTGCTCTCACCACTCCTCTGAACCTCTTCTTGAACACCAGCCACCTCTTGTTGACAAATTCAGTGGACAACTCTTCCTCCTTATTTTACTCAACATTTGACACCAGTAGCCATTTCCTCATTGGTTTTCCTGACACCCCTCATCTGATTTCTCTCTTATCTTTTTGGTTACCCTTGCGCTTCTCTTTGGCTGCTGCTTTTCTTCAGCTCAATCCTTAAGTGTCGATGCTGTGAGGGTCCCATCCTAGGTTCTCATCTCTTACTCTATATATTATTCCTGGGATTTTTTTTTTCACCTATCACTTTGGCTTCTGTATAATGATGAATCCTAACCTAAATCTTTTGCTTAAATCTCTTTTCTGACTTTCAAAACCATGTATATTCAACAATCTACTTCAAGGTCATTATGTCCAACCCCAAACTCCTTTCTCCATCTCAACTTCTTTCCTCTGTATATGGCATTATAACCCATGCAGCAGCTTACACTGGAAACCTCGGCATCGTCATCCTGTCTCCTTTCATTCCCTCACCTCCTGTTCCCCTAACTCTAATGAGCACGTCTCCCATGCACTCAATATCGTCTTGGTTCAGGCTACTTTCATCTTGCCCTGAATTATTGGCAATGGCCAAAACCATCTCTCAAAAATAAAAATGTCATAACTCTACATAAAACACTTTAACATCTCATGAATGCACTCCAGGCTTTTCACAGTTTTCAAGACACAGTGTCACCTTGTTCCTGTTTTCCTGCCTCTTTATCTCCACCCACCCCTCTCCAACTCTATGCCCCATCCATTATGAACTACTTTAGTCATCTAAATGCACCTTGCTTCCTCTTGCCCCAGACTCTGCACTTGATGGTCTCTCCTCTTAAGCTCTCTGGGACTAGCTAAGTCTTCTCCATGCACCAGCCTCAGCTTAGCTGTTGCCCTGGACTTTTGTCATTTTTTGGCTGCATTTACCCTTCCTTTAGCATTTTGATTACCTTCTGGAGAATTAAGCCTTTTTTCTTTTATGTATCAAACCCACATGTCTGCTCCCCATCACAGAACCTAAAGGGAATTAGCTCTTTTCTCTCATGGCCCTGGCACAATCAGGTAGATAAGCTGTGACCTAAGCTGGTCAACCAGATGCTTTCTCCCGGGATTGTGAATCTTGTATAAATAGTGCCAGGATAAAAGCAATCAGAACTGCTCTATGCCAGTGGCAGGGCTCTGACTGGACTGTTCTGGCTCAGTGATCCTGCCTCAGTTCCTGTTTTTCAGCTCTCCCAAACCGCCTTGATTTCTACCTATAAGCCTGCTCTTCCAGCTATTCCATTGATTCTGTTTGTATTTAATACCCTTTCACTAAATTTCTTTATTTTTAAATTAGAAAGAGTTGGTTTCTGTCCCCACCCTGCCCTCCCCCATCTATAAAGTCTTCTATGATTCCTTAGGCTTCCTATGGGCTTATCTTTATTATAATAGTTACTACAGTGTATTAAAATTTCACTGTACATCTCTGTTTCTCTTATTTGACCATAAACTTCTAGGTCAGGGATAGCACCTGTTCATTATTCTATACCCAGAGCCAAGCACAATGTCTGGTATATATCGTATTTCCCCATGTATAAGACACACCTTAATTTTGGGGCCCGACATTTGAAAAAAAAAAAGTATAACATAAAGTTATTGAACTCAAGTTTTATTCATCATAAAATTCAAACAACTCTTCATCACTCTCAAAACTCCCAACCATTAGCTTGTCCTCATTTGTGTCTGAGGACGAATCACTGTCTTCATATATTGCCTCGTCCTCAGCGGGAAATGCAAGTAAAAAAATCTACTACCATTGTAGAAGATGCACCCAGTTTTTAGACCCCAAATTTTTTGAAAAAGGGTGCTTCTTATACATGGGGAAATACGGTAGTAAGCATTTAATAAGCAATTGAGAAATGCATGAATGCAATTTCATTCTTTGAATATGAACAGACTAAGTGAGGAAAAGTTTCATCGTGTATTGATTCCAGTTTTTCCTTAATTATTGCCAGCTTACATAAATTATCACCAGAAACTTTCATTAAGGCTTCCTCTGCCCAATGACAAAACAAGCATATACCTGTGCAAAGCCTAAACCAAACCAAATTAAACCCAAACTAAAAATACCAAAACAAGGACTTCCGCTTCCAGGGAGTCCTAGTTCACTGCCCAAGTACAAAAAAAACCCTGGACAAACATCACTAATCATTAGGAAAATGCAAATCGAACCACTTCATGCTTGTTAGAATGGCTGTCATCAAAGAACACAAGAAAAACACAAACAAATGCTGGCGAAGATGTGAAGGAAAGGGAACCCTTGTGCACTTCTGGTGAGAATACAAATTGGTACAGCTACTATGAAAACAGTGTGGGCCTTCCTCAAAACATTAAAACTAGAACTACCCTATGATCCAGCAATTCCACTTCTGGGTATATATCCAAAGGAAAAGAAATCACTTGCTCAAAGAGATATCTGCACACCCATGTTCATTGCAGCATTAGTCATAATACCCATGACATGGAAGTCTGCTTCAATGGATGAATGGATAAAGAAAATGTGATTATCTCTATCTCTATCTCTATCTCTACCTCTATCTCTATCTCTCTCTATATAATGTGACATATATATATATATATATATATATTATTCAAAATGTGATATATATAGTATTTATGTAGTATATATTATATATAACTATATATTGATATATATCAATATATATAGTATATGTATATTGTATATCTCTATCTATCTATCTATCTATCTATCTATCTATCTATCTATACATCTATACTGGGAGTGCCAAAAAATGTATACACATGACTTGTATTCATTTTTTGTTATCGGTATATATTATTAATCCATTTTTTTCATTTTAATATAGTTTTTCCCTTTCTTAAAATGTGTACACATTTTTTGGCACCCCTGGTATATATACATATATAATGGAATACTATTCAACCATAAAAAAAGAAGGAAATCTTGCTATTTGTGACAACATGGATGAACTCTGAAGGCGTTATGCTAAGTGAAATAAGTCAGAGAAACACAAATACTGTGTGATATCACTTATATGTGGAATTTAAAAAAACACACCAAACTCATAGAAACAGAGATCAGATTTGTGGTTGCTGGGGTGGGTTTGGGGGCTAGGGGCTGGGGGAGTTGAAAGGTGGTCAAAAAGTACAGACTTCCAGTTATAAGATAAATAAGTTCTGGGTATATAATGTACAACATGATGTCTATAATTAACCATACTGTATTGTATATTTGAAAGTTGCTGAGAGAGCAGCTCTTAAAAGTTCTCATCCCAAGAAAAAAATTTTAACTATGTGAGGTGATGGTTATTAACTAAACTTATTGTGGTAATTATTTCACAATATATACCTATATCCAATCATTACATTGTACATCTTAAAATTATACAATGCTATATGCTAATTATATCTCAATAAAATTGGAAATTATGAAATAACCATAAAAATGTAAGAGTGTACATTAAAAATGATATGTATTTAGTCATCAGGGAAATGAAAAACCATAGTAAAACATCACTACACACCACCAGAATGGCCCAAATGAAAAAGTGTTAAGAATGTGGAGGAGTGACGCATTGGTTAAGAGCTGGCTTGGGACGCCAGAGGACCTCGGTTCGGATCCCACATATGAGGGCCAGTGACACTGCCCGCTACAGCTAAGATGCTGAACAACAGCTCAACCTGGAGCTGGGCTGTGTGAATCCCCAGCGACAGCGTAGGCTGTAGCCCCTGCTGTAGTGGGTTGCCATGGGCTACCATATGTAGCCAGCAGCCAGTGTGAGCGGCCAGCAGCCGCAGTGAGCAGCCGTCCAGAAGCCGGCGACTGATCTGCGTCACCCAGGAAGAGCGCAATGATGGTGCCAACTTGGGCCAGTGAAGCGACATCCTCCACAACTAGGCTGAAGAACAAAAGGACAGCAACTTGTCTGTTCCCCTTCCCCCAATTCCCCAGCACTGTTCCCATCCCCCAACTCCCCAATAAAAATCTTAAAAAAAAAAAAAAAGAATGTGGAGGAACTGGAACGCTCATACATTGCTGATGGGAGTATAAGTTGCTGTAATCACCATGGAAAATGGGTCGTTTTTACTAAAACTAAACATATACATATGCTATTACTCTAAATAAATGGAGAGACATACCACGTTTGTGGAGTGGAAGAGTCAACATATAAAGAGGTCGGTTCTCCTCAAAATACAAGTTTCAAATAATTCCTACCAAATTCCAAAATTTTTTTTTATAGATATAGACAAGATTATTCTAAAATTTATATTCAAATAAAAAAGGACTAGAATAGCTAAAACAATTTTGGAAAAAAATTAAGTGGGAGGAATCAGTCTACATGACCTAAAGATTTCTATAACTACAGTAATCAAGACTGTGTGATATTGGTGAAAGAATATTCCCAAAGGTCAATGGAACAGAATAGGGAACCCAGAAATAGACTCACATAAATATGCCTAGCTGACTTTTGACGAAGTTTCAGTAATAACTTAATGAGGGAAATACAGCCTTTCCAACAAATGGCACTGGAGCTTGGATATTCATAGGGGGGAAAAGGAGAAATAAAAGGCTTGGCACAGGTCTCACACCTTAATATAAAACTTAACTCAAAATGGATCATGGATGTAAATGTAATACGTAAAACTATAAAACATTCAGAAAACAATATATCCAAAAAGCCAATAGGTAAATTAAAATGGAACACTAAAATATTGAAACAACCCAAAAGAAGGCAGGAAAGGAGAAACAGAGGAGCAGAATAGATAGGATAGACAGAAAACAAAAATAAAATGATAGACCTAAATTTAACCATATCAATAATTAGGTAAAGTGTAAATTATCTGAACACATGAAGAAACCCATATGAAATATAAAGCCAGAGATAAGTTAAAAGTAAAGGGATAGAAAAAATTTATTGTGAAGATTGTAATCAAAAGAATATGGAGTGGCTATATTAATATCAGACAAGGTAGACCTGAGAACAAGAAATATTACCAGCAGTAAAGGGACATTATACAATGATAAAAGAAGATATATCTATTCTAAATGTGTATTCAGAATATTTTTGTAGTTTGACAAAATAATAGTTGGCTAGTTTCATTATTATTTTTAACAGCTTTGGAATTGTAGGCAGAGCCTAAAAGAATGAACACAGTCCTTATCAGAAATAAAAAGTCACATTTATTGTACCCTTAATAGCTCCTAAAACAAACTTCTAGTTGTTTCTCAGTCAACAAAACATCCCTTGGAAGTGTGTGTTGCTTTGCCACCAAACAGGTAGGAATTGTGAGCAAATATGGCAAATGGCTCTGATAGGCTGGCTCTTGATTTCTGACCCTACAAGGCATGAATATTTGAAGCTATAACTTGAGCCTGGAGTGAGCAATCACAAATGACCTCACACTTACTGCCCTTAGTCCCACTTTGCAGCATGCTTTCTGCCTTCTGACTTGATGAAAATCAAGATACCTCTGGAAACCAAAGCCATGGCCTTAGAGATTCTCTCAGTTCCTTGCTTCCACAGTGCTCTCCTTATTGGCAGGCGGCCTTGATGGGCAGATCTTCACCTGACATTCCACTAGAAAGTATTTCTTGAGTTTTCTGTCTTCGTGGCATGGAGGGTCATTACCAGGTTCTGATTCCATCTATATTTTCTTACAAGGTAAGGGAGAAGTTATAGGCAAGTCTACCTACTTGCTTTTGACCCATCTGCCAACTGTTTCTAAAATTACAGAATAGAATATATGGAGGGAAATCAGGAATCAAAAAGAGGTTGATAGATTGCTGTAATAAAATAAAAACATAAGATGAAATTATCAGGAATAAACATCAAGTCCAATATTTATGTTTAAAAGATCAATTTCATTGAATCAGCATATAGGAGGCCACTGAAGGGAACCCTTAGGAGATTGGTAGCAAGGTCACTCTCTGAGACTGAAGCTAACAAAAATCAACTTAAAGTGGATGAGGACAAAGAGTACACGTGTACCTACAGACCAATTTCACTCATGGCAGTCAATGCAACAACGCTAAATAAAATATGTGCATAGAGATAGCATATTAAAAGATTAATATTGCATAACCAATGGAATTTATTCCACGACTGCAAGGATGTTCCAATGTTTGTACATTTGTTAATACTTTTCACATTAATGAATATAAATAGAAAACTCATATGATCATTTCTATGAGTGTTATAAGGCTTTTGAGAAAATTCAACACCTATTCTTGACTTTTAAAAGAGTTTTAATAAAATGAGAGTCAATAGATTTTACTCTATTATGCAAAACTCAGAATTATGTGTAACAGAGAAAGAGTGGAAGCATTCGTATTAAAATCAGGAACGAGGAAAGGACACACTAGCACCAGTATTATTTATTGTGGTCTGGTGGTGGTCTTCAATTAGAAGAGAGAAATAAGAGAAGAGAAATAAACAAGTGGTTTAAAAGTTGAAATAGAGGATATAAAATTATAATTATTAGCAGATAACAGCTATTTGCTTCAAAAATCCAAGGGAGAATAAATTGAAATAGTGTTACAGTCAGGTAATTCAGAAAAGTAGCTGAACATGGGTCATATATGGAAATCAATAGCTTTCACGTATGCAAATGATAATCCATCAGAACAAGAGACCACCTTGAGCAAATACAAAATACATGAAATACTTATGAATAAACTTAACAAGAATGTGCAAGATCTATAAAAAGAAAACTAAATTCTAGTGAGGCTCACAAAAGGAGACTTGAACAATGAACTGTATACTTACTGATTTAATAGATAGGGAATTGTGTCATCATAAGGATAGTCTTTCTAAGATACATTATAATATACTTCCAATAAAAAACAAACGAGAGTTTTTTAGGACTAGGCAAACTAATTCTAAAATTTGCTAGTTTATTATATAGAAAAATAAACAATCCAGGAAAGCTACAAAAATTCTAAGAATAAAAAATAATCTCTGCTAGATATGAAAACATAATATTCAAAACAGTGAGATGATGAACCTTAAATAGACAAATGGGAGAAAAAGTCTAGACCCTCATGCATAGAGAAGTTTATTGTGATAAACATGTCTTTTCAAATCAGTGGGTGAGCTGATTATTGTTAGCACTCAGCTCCATTATTATTTTTTAAAATTATAAACATTTTAAAAATTAGTTTCAGGTGTACAAAACAACATATTGATTAGACATTTACTCAACTCACAAAGTGATAACCCCAATAAGTCTATTACCTATCTAACACTGTGTATAGTTATTACAATATTTTTTTTAAAAGATTTTTATTGGGGAATTGGGGGAAGGAAAACAGACAAGTTGCTGTCGTTTTTGTTCTTCAGTCTAGTTGTGGAGGACGTTGCTTCACTGGCCCAAGTTGGCACCATCATTTCCTCTTCCCGGGCGAGGCAGATCAGTCGCCAGCTTCTGGATGGCCGCTCACTGCAGCTGCTGGCAGCTCACGCTGGCTGTTGGCTACACACAGTAGCCCATGGCAACCCACTGCCACAGGGGCTGCAGCCTATGCCATCGCCGGGGACTCACGGCAGCCCAGCTCCAGGTTGAGCTATTGTTCAGCATCTTAGCTGTGGAGTGCAGTGTCACTGGCCCTCATATTTGGGATCCGAACCGGGGCCCTCTGGCGTCCCAAGCCAGTTCTTAACCATTGTGCCACTCGGCCAGCCCACAATATTGTTGTTATTATTATTATTACTATTATTATTATTTAAGATTTTTATTGGGGAATTGGGGGATGGCAACAGTGCTGGGGAATTGGGGGAAGGGGAACAGACAAGCTGCTGTCCTTTTGTTCTTCAGTCTAGTTATGGAGGACGTTGCTTCACTGACCCAAGTTGGCACATCATTGCACTCTTCCCGGGTGAGGCAGATCAGTCACCGGCTTCTGGACGGCTGCTCACTGCGGATGCTGGCCGCTCACGCTGGCTGCTGGTTACACACCGTAGCCCATGGCAACCCACTGCAGCAGGGGCTGCAGCCTACGCTGTCGCTGGTGACTCATGGCAGCCCAGCTCCAGGTTGAGCTGTTGTTCAGCATCTTAGCTGTAGAGGGCAGTGTCACTGGCCCTCATATGTGGGATCCGAACTGGAGCCCTCTGGCGTCCCAAGCCAGCTCTTAACCACCGTACCATTCAGCCGGCCCTATTACAATATTGTTGTACTATTGACTATATTTCCTATGTTGTACTTTATATTCCCATGACTATTTAAAAAAAATTATAATTGACATTCAATATTATTCTGTATTAGTTTCAGGTGTACAGCACAGTGGTTAGACATTTATATAATTTGTGAAGTGATCCCCCTGATAAGTGTAGTACCCATCTGACACCATACACAGCTTTTACAATATTATTGACCTTTCACGTTCTCCTGTGTTGTTAAAAAGCTGCTGCCTGGAAGCCAGGATGCTACAAGGCACTTTCCGGCTCCCTCACTAGCTTCCTTTGCTTAGGTTCTGTGAACAGGGAGGCATTGGTTGGGACTGAAGGACAAGCGGTAAGAAGAAGCCATTTTATGCTTCTGCCTCCTCTTCTGGCAGTAGTAGTGGCATTAATGGCAGCAATTTGGGCTCCACCAGCATTAATGAGAATGGTAGTGGTTTCAGCAGCATGATTATAGTTTAAGTTCCTGGGCTCCTACTCACTGTCTGCAGTGAGATTACAAAAAAAGCAGTGACCATGCTGCCAGCAGTGAAGCACCAACGGGTGGTTTCTAACCCAGGGCACTAGTGGTTTCCTGATCACTGAGTAATATTCCTTTCTCCCTTTGCTTCTTCGGCCCATCCAGTGTCTTTGTCACTAATTCACTGCATTAAATTCCCCTCTGCTTGAAATATCTAGAGTGCTTTCAGATTTCCTGATAAGAACTAACTGATACAATGAGAAAATAACAATTATTCAAAAAATGATATTGGTGAAATTAGGCAGCCAGCCTCTGGGGGAAAAAAAAAAAGGTTTTGGTTACTTACATTACTCCTTATAGCAAAATGCATTTAGAAGAATCAAAGATTTGACTGTAAAAGAAACAATAAAAATACAGAAGGAAACATGGTGGATTAAAAACAAAACTCAGAAGGAAGGTCTTTCTAAATGTTCTACATAAAAACATTTGAAAAATTTAATTCTGTAAAAAATGTTGGATGACAAAATAAAGTGCTAGCACGAAGGAAATCAGTAAACAGAAAAAATATTTATATTGCATGTACATAGACAAACCCCAAGATCCCAAAAGAAAAGTCAACAAAGGTCATGGACAGAAAGTTTACAGAAAACAGAAATTATTTTTTAAAATACTCAGAATTCACTAGTTAAACCATTCGGTACTAGGCTTTTCATTGCTGGGAGGTTTTTGATTACTAATTCAATCTCCAGATTTTTGGTTTCTTCATAATTCAATTTTGGTAATTTTTATGTATCTAGGTTATCCAATTATTGGAGTATAATTGTTCATAGGAGTCTCTTATGGTGCTTTTTGTCTGATATAATTTGTAATGTCTTCTCTTTCATTTCTGATTTTATTAATTTAAGTCTTCTTCCTCTCTTTTTAAAGTTATTCTAGCTAAAGATTTGTCAATTTTGTTTACCTTGGGAAGTGTTGGATATGCCTATTACCTTGTTTGTGGTGATGGTATCATGGGTGTTTGCATATGTCCAAATTCATCAAATTGTGCACATTAAATATGCACAGTCTTTTGCATATTAATTATACTTCAATGAAGCTGTTAAAAATACTCAGTCTCTAATAAGGAAAAGCACATTAAAATGACAATAAGTAACACTTCACCTATCAGGCTGGCAAAAAAAAAGAGAAAGTTTGATAACTCACTGTGATGGTTTAAAAATATATCTACAAATTCTTTGGTACTCCTCCTTTTCAAGGGAGGGAACTCATCTTCTCTCTCCAAGTGTGGGCTGGACTTAGTGACTCACTTCTAATGAATAAAACATAGTCAGACATGATGGTTTGTGATGTCTGAGACTGGGGCATGAAAGGTCATGAAAGGCGTCACTGTATGCTACTTGCCCTCTCTTGGCTCACTTGCTCTGGGGAAAGCAAATTGCTATGTCATGAAGACACTCAAGAGGCTCTGTAGAGAAGTCCACATGGCGAGAAACTGAGGTATCCTGCCAACATTCACCAAGGAACTGAGGCTTTCTGCCAACAGTCATATGAGTGAGACACTTTGGAAGTGGGTCACCCAGCCTCAGGTAAGCCGTTGGCTGACTGCAGCATTGGCCAACCTTGTGAAAGAGTGAGGTAGAACCACCCAGCTACACTCCTCCAAAATCCCTGTCTACAGAAACTGTGAGCTAGTACATGTTGTTTTAGCTATGAAGTATTGTAGTAATTTGTTACACCATAAATAACTAAAGAACTCACTCTGTGATGAGTGTGTGGGAATAGACACCTTCAGAAATTCCTGGTGGAAACATAAATTGGATCAATGCTATGGAGACGTATTAGGCAATATGTATTACAGTAAAAATGTAATTCCACATCTGGAAATACATCCAAAGATATACTTGAACAGGTATAAAATATTAAACAGTTCTATTTATTGTGGCGTTTCATGGCAGGCTGGAGACAATCTAAAGGTGTATTATTACTGGGACTAGTGAAATAAATATGATACATCATATAATGGAATTCTATGCAGCTGTTTAAAAGAATGTAATTCTATAAACAAGTGCAAAAGGAAAGAATATGTATATTATAAATTATCTTTGGATGGATATACAAGAGACTGATAACAGTGAAAGAGATGGGGACCAGGAGTGGGAGAGAACTTTTCACTATCAATTTTTGATATCTTTTGGTAAAAAAAAGTCTTTTACCATGTACATATATTACCTATTTCAGAAATTAAATAATTTGAAAATTAAAATACATGAAAGGTTATCCATGTTAAGAGATAGTTTCTAAATGTGTAACTGATGTATGGAAAATCTTCTACGACAAACATGAGAGTTAGAAGAATATCTCCATGCCTGGAATATAACTTAAGAAAGTTACAACCAAAGTCATTGTATTTTCTAGAGAAAGAATAGATTTATAGGAGGTGAGTGGTCTTCTCAGAGTCTAGATAAAGAGAAATTAGATAGTAAGGATTTATGAATGTTTACGCAAACCAAGGAGAAAGACACAAGTAGTTAATACTAGAGAGGAATATTTATATGTCTCAAGAACTTTTAGTTCCCTTGGTTTGAATTCTGTGTTCAATTGAGCAAACTTTTAATAACTAGTTAAACTTCTCTAGGTTTCTAAAACAATTAAAGTTTATTGGGGTGACAATGGTTAGTGAAGTTACACAGGCTTCAAGCGTACAGTTCTGTAATACATCATCTGTATATCACATTGTGTGTTCACCACCCAGAGTCGGTTTTTCTTCCATCACCATATATTTGATCCCCTTTACCCTCATCTTCCACCCCGCTCCCACCTTACCCTCTGGTAATGACTACTGTCTGTGTCTGTGAATTTTGTTTCTTTGTTTGTGTTGTTCACTTAGGCACAAGTATCGTAGTCACTGTAAAACTAGAGATCCCATTAGAAATTTAAAAAGAGCATTTTAGTTTATATATCACTCTTTTAGGAGTTAGATTTGTGTGAATCAATCCCAAGAACCTGAACAGCAATGACTGCCCTGATACGATGGAGTTTCTCAACACAGAAAACTGAGGAGCAGTGTCCTCTTAAGTCCCCTCTCCCTCTGAGGCCAGTGGAGTAGCCAGCCAGTCTCTCTCTTGTCCAGTTGACCCTTTTTAAACATGATAAGCATAAACAAAGCAAAAGGGAGAGCGTGCTAAGCAGCAGTTCATATGAAAAATCCCTGTGTGATCTGATGGTGTGACCCAGCTATGAAAAGAAGGCTGATAAAAGCCTAGGTTCCATGGCTTTCATGAGTTCCCAATAATGGAAAATCATCAGCCCACTGGATTCTTTGTTAGTCCATTTGGAAAACCTTTCACCTTATAATTTGAGAGGAATATGACCTAAGATCCTTGCAAATTCCTAGAATATCTGCTGCCACGATAGAATATCATTTATACTACAAAACACATGCAGAATAAAAGTAAAATTGAGATTTGGATGTTGGAGCATCAGCTAGGGTCACTCACTAGCTAAGTGATTTAAATGACAAATGTTACACCAACCTGGTAGCATCAATTCAAAATGGTTTTTTTTTTCCATAACCAAATGACAAATTTCTACAAGCTGTAGCCCTTTAAAATCAGTCACTCATGAATAGTTAAATCAACAAATGTTAACTTGATGATTGTGCAAAGTCAGCTGTGCTGACCCCATGTCTGGGCACCTCACTTAAAGGTGATTGCTAACTTGAGAGGGTGGGAAGTTAATATCTGTGTTCAGCCAAGCATTTACTTATTAATTTATTGAACTTAACGTTTATTGAATGTCTCATATTTGCCAACAGCTACAGTGTGTTTTGGGTTAATGTGCTATGAGCAACAGCCGAGGGAACTTCAGACGTACTACCAAAAGAGAAGATTTAAAGAGGGCATGACAGCTGTTTTCAAGTGTGTGCAGAAGGAGGAGGCTTATCTGTGTTATTGCAGAGGGCACAACCAGAGAAAGTGAGCAGACGATAAAGGGTATCAGATTTGGGCCTAAATCACAGAAGAGCCTTTTGACTTTGGAATGAGCTGATCAACAATGGAATCCACTGCCTTGCAAAATAGTGATCTTCCGGCCAGTCATAGGAGCTGCCAAAGCACAGATAAGGAAGACTGGGCCCAGAAAGATGCAATGACCTGGGCCCAGAGTGCATTGCCCATTCGCGTAGGACCTGGCTTCGCACCCAGAATGAGAATCAGCGCCGGCCAGTCCACCATTGGTATGTACTGATGTCACTTTTGTTCTTTCAGCCTCAAAGCATCACGATGTATTGTGATTTATAATTTTGATGAAACACATGCTGCCAGGCTAATGTGTGGGAGTGAGTCCCTGAGGCAGCAAGCAAATATCTGCATCTCAAACAGACTTTGAAGTTCTATGCTTGTGGGATACACAGTAATTCTTGTGATGTATTACACCCTTTTTCCCCCCATTATGAAACATCGTTAATGCTTATGGTAATAAGCACAAAACCAAAGATAACTAAGAAAGTGAAGGTTCGTTTCAGAAATATGAAGTTTCAGCTAAATTAGCGTGGCATGTTAAATTCCATGGTGATGTGGATCTTTGGTGTGAAATTGTTTAATTGAATGTTCCCCAGTTTCATCAATCTGCCACAGAGGTGTCTGGGGAAATATTTAAGAACAACAAGAGTACTCTGTGCTCACTCAACTATATTCCACCATCTCCCTTGATCTTTGCTCTAATTTGAACAACACTGGTTATGAGGAAGGAGAAACAGTTCCTAGTCAAATCTTACTATTTGGGCAAGAAGTGTGGGGAAGGCATTGCAAGGTGTCTCATGATCTCTGGCTTCCTTGTAGGTCTGTGCACACAGTGGGAGAACCTGGCTCCATGGGACTTAGATGTTCCAGGTTGGTGTGATACCAAATATAGCTCCACAGCACAGATGTTTCTAACTTTCTCTTTAAGGAAAGGACCTATTCCTGTCAGCCCTAGGCCTGAAAACATTGTTTCAGAGGCAACTACTCTTTCAACTTTCCCCAGGATACCACAGGCAGTTAAGGCTTAAATATTGAAGACAGAGCAGGACTTTCAGGGCCCCCCCCCCCCTAGTCTCCCAAGTTTCCCTAATATAGAAGTTCTCAAGGAGCTGTCCCTGGACCAGGCCCATCACTTGGGAACTTGTTAGAAATGCAAATTTCCAATTCCCCCTCTCCCAGAGGCACTGAGTGGAAAACTCAGGGAGGTAGGAGGGGTCTCAGCAATTAAGTATTTTAACAAGCCCTGCCAGTGGGACTGATGCCTGCTAGAGTTTGGGGAAAGATAGAAGACATTTAGAAGCAAGTAGAGTGATCTGGATTTAAGTGGCTGGTTTCATGTACAACCTCGACTATTCAGCCTCCTTCTCCCCTGAAGAGGAGAGTGCGCATGAAAGCCAGCAGTAACCCACACCATCTCTGTCAGCACAGGATCTACACGGCTTTCTGCGATTTCCTGGAACATAGAGCAGTAAGTAGAAAATGCTGTTAGATGCTTTCTGTTTGGCTCCCTGTGGCCTTGCCAAGGTTTAAGTGGCACCCAGATTTTTCATAAATGGAAAATAGAGATGTCAGCACACCCATGATAAGCCATGAACAGTGATTCAGTTTGCGGAAATTGTGCCGAGACCCCCAAACCAGCTGCTTTTTGCATATTTCTACCTGCAAAGCTGTCAACACAGCACTTTTGCCAGTTCCAATTTTACGTGAGAAAGCGAAAGCCCAACCACTTATACGAGTCATATCTTTTATTACTAGAACTTTACCAAATTAAATGTTTAATAACTAAAAGAACAAATTCTCTGCCTGTGTGTGTGTGGTGGTGCTCACCTAATAAACATTTCAATCTCAGTCACGTCCCTCCTCCCTTCGTCAGTTGGTTCTTGTTTTTCTTCTTTATGGCAAGCTGTGTTTACGTGACAGCTGTTTTATATTGATATAAACATGCACCCCCCTCCAACTGAATAAATGTCAGGAGAACAGCAGGAAACCTGTTTCTTCCTGTTACATCCTATCCCTGCTATAGATGTGTGTGCCCAATAATGACAAGTGACATTTGCGGAGTCCGCACCTGGAAGGGCCCTGGATGAGGGAGGGCTGAATGGAGTGGACTTTCCATAGCAGCTCTTGATCTCACCTGCTCATTGTTGATATCATCAGTGTCTTCATGGGGTAGGCAAACAGGGTAAATAAACAGGGCCTGCTGAGAGGGGGAGCTGCAAGGAAAAGTGTGGGAGAAGGGAAGGACCGGATTTCGCATGAGCAGCTGGTAGCCACCCCTCCATCCTGGTGTGGCTTGTGATTTTGGGGAGATATCACTAACACTAATGGATCTGACCTGTTTCAAAAACATATAATATCTGTCAGCCCAAAGTGTGCTAATCCAGGTGCTGCTCTGGCTAGCAGGTGGTTAACGGCTTAATGAAGTCTGTTTCTCTTTCCGCTGACAGCAGCTGCCTTCAGAAACCTTAACCCTGACATCTCTGCTCTTTTTCCTGTAGCCTGAAGGAAGGAATGAAGGAAGGAAGGAAAAAAATACCAAAATTTAGATGTGACGTTCAGAAATTCTAATCGTGGGGTCCTGAATACATGTTCAAATTGGAAAATTATCTTTAAAAATTTGAGTTGGGGTTCTTTCCTTCTGGCCAGTAAGGGGTAAGAGAGTTTCCCCTGTGTGGTCCCCTCTTTTCTGCTGGCTAGGATGCTGGGGGCCAGATGAGGAGCTGGCCCCTGTCCCACTGTTTAACGAATGAGTGTTGACAGCCTGTATGAAGTAATTCTGGGTTTAGGGATGGAAGTAGGCCCCTTCCTATAAACTCTCTCTAGTAGTTAAAGAAAAGGCAATCTTTTGTAAATAGACCCGTCTGGGTTGGCCTTTACCTGGTTGGCAGAATTCATTCTGTAGCGTGCGTCTTTTTATACAAAACCTCTGTGTGCTAAATAAAGGTCAGCGGAACAGTAGGCAGCCTGTTTCATCCCATTATGTCCTTGTCTCTCACAAACCAGTTTAGCCTCGAAACCTTCCTGACAATGCAAGGCGATGAGGGTGGCTCTGCCACAGAGCTTTGGGTGGCAGGGCTGTCCCACTGTTCTATTTACTGTCATTTTCCTGAATAGCATTCAAGATCCTGGTGGGAGCTGGGGTGGGTCAGATTGTAGTTAAATCATGGCCCAGGGACAGACTCAGGCTCTTAGAGGGTCCTGTGCCCCCACAGGCATCCCTGACATGGAAACTGCCCCCTCCCAAACAAAATGTGGGGGGAAGGCTGTTGGCAGGGAGTTGTTGGAGGAAAGATTCATGACAGTAGGTGGGTTATGAAATAGGAGGTATTCCTAAAGAAATGGGGGCTCCAGAGCCAATCAGTGTGTTACCTGTCCAAATATTTCACCATATAAAGTCACACTGAAAGGAATTACAAGAGGAGGCCTGAAGATAACAGGGCATTGAGCACTTGCTACACGGTGGGCATTGTTCATTCTATATTGCGTGAAGTGTCTCTTTTCGTCCTTAATCCAACGGATTCTCTCAATTAAGCCTCCTAATAATCCTCTGATGTAGACACTTATTGTCCTTGATTTCACAGATGAGTGGAACATGCCTGGGGTCACACGGAGGTTTAAGTGGAGAACCAGGGGTTCTAATTCAGATGCTAGAAATCCAGCCTCTAAACATAATCACTGTAAGAATGAGTCTCTAATGTTCATCTGACTTATCTAGAGACCTTGTTAATAGCAGCAACGAATTCTGTTGGCATCAGGTGGGGCCTGGGATTCTGTATTTCTAACAGGCTCCCAGATGCTGCTGGTGCTGGTAGGCTGCTCCAGGCTTCTGGCCGCCTTTAGGCAGGAGGCAAATTATTTGCTTCAGACTCCAGGGCCTGGTCTCCTATCTTTGAGTAGAGCAGCATGCTTCAGATTGAGCCTCCTGACCTGGCCACCATCCTCTCCCTATTATCCCAGGAAGGAGACTGGGGAAGGAATTCCTAGAGTTTTCACTGTGACCCTCACTCCCACGCTGCAGAGAAGGCCTTTGCATCAAGGACCATTCAACCCCTGGCTTCCTGTTTTCATGACCCTTGGGGACAGTGCGTGCAGGAACAAGAACATAACTGCCATGCTGCTTAAGAGCTGTGCATCCACACTCCCCATCCCTACCCTCAGCTCCATCCTTACAGTCTAAACTGCATCTTACAGCCACAAGAAGACATTTCTGTGCCTTTCTCATTTGTACCAGAGCAATGGAAACAGCCCTATATTGGAAACCTAGGCTGGAGGGATTTGAATTCCATTCCCAGTTTACATCTTCATTCGCTTGGTGACCAGAAGCTAAAAACATAAACTTTCTAAGCCCTCATTTGCTCTGTATCTAAATGGAGCTAATAAAATGAATCCCCAATCTGTAGTTGAGGAATACTACAAAGATTAAGGAACTTGCATTTGTAAAACAATTTGAGCTCCCTTGGAAATAAGTTCTTATGGAAATGTATAAATAATAATATAATTATGGCCCAAGTCTGTGAATGCCTGCTCTGGCATTCAGGCACTCGTTAAGCTTAATGACCAGCTCTTCTTTTTGGTTTTAAAAACCTCTCCTCCTGACAGCATTTCCCTGAAATAGTCAAAAGGAAATGGCCTGCTTGAAATTTGCACCCAATTTCACCATCAGTCAAACCCCACTTAAGTGCCAAGACACTTAAGTTCGGGAGAGAGAATTCCACGTCACTAACTCAGGCTGGAGCAGTGTGTGGCTGTGCCTCTCACCAGAAACAGTAAAAAAAATGAGACAACTCCCCCGGATGCACTCGATGCAGATAGGCCAAAGTGTTTCTTAGTCTCCCTAAGAATAGGTGCGTTCCAGGCAGGTTCATATCCCCATCACCAGTTTAGGGGGCTGTATCAGTTGGAAGAGGAAGAGAGTCTGGGAAAGGCAGGCTGTGTGAACACCTCTGACAGGCATTTTCCGTCCCTTAGCCAAAGTGCCACTTCGCACTTCCTCTGCAATGTGCAGGGAAATTGTTCTTGTCTTAGGGCTAGATTACTTTATTTGGAAAGGCAGAAGTTCACCTGGCATATTGTCTTCCAGGGGATCAGGCAATCGCATTGCTGAAACGATGACTTATCTTGTACATGGGATGTCCTAACAATCTTTCAGTCACTTCATTCCAAGGTTATGTTTTTGCTTCCCCTGGCTCTTGACATGCAGCATGGAGTTCTCCTGCCTTTTCCCATTTGATTTTCATTTGTTCCCCTGCTGCCTGCATTATGAAACGAGGGGTTCACATTGCGTGTGACAAGGCTGAGGAGTCAGAATCATTTATAAGCAGCTGGGGCAGCGCTGCCCAAATCCAAGTGCACTCAGAGACTTGGAGGGTTTGTTTGTTTATTTCCTGCCAAACAGATTATCGTTCACTTTCACATAAGGAGAGGAAGTGGTGGATGGAGTCCAGAATTCTCCAAATGTCCCTCAATTTAATTAATCAGCGCTCACATGGACCATCTCCTGAGGCTGGTCGCTCTGGTCCACTTCTCTCATTTGCACTTTTAGTTATGCCCCGTCCTATGGGACCTGTCTGCTTCCCCTTCTCCCCACTTTCCTCTTTTTTTCTTTTCCCAGGTCCTCTCATTGTCCTTGCCACCTTAAGATTCTGGTTTCCAAGTTGTTTTCTTCCAATAAATCTCACAAATAAATCTAGATGTAATCCACTCTAAACCCAGCATGATCACCTCAATTTCCCTCTCCACTTTAGTTTCCAATTAAATCTTTAAAAATCAGAATTGACCGTTACCTTTCTTGGTAAGTTTGAATCCATCATAGTGCCCGAAATATGAAAATATGGCTACAGATGCTGTGAAAACACAATGAACTCCCTTATAAAATGCACAAGTCTCATCTGCACCCAGGTTGGGTTTTGGTTCTGTATAAACTGACCACTGCTATCTTTTAACCTGTTCCCTCCTTGCCTTCTCCAGCAGCAAGACAGTGAAGGGCCTGGGAGAACTGGTTTGTTCCAAAGTTCAGGATGGCCCATTATTTTTTTAACTTTTGATACATAATTTATTTGACATGTTGTATATTTATTAAGCTAGATTAAATGGAAAGGTCATATTTTTCAATTACAGTTGCCATACAATATTATATTAGGTTCAAGTGTACAACATAGTGATTAGACATGTATTTAACTTATGAAATGGTCACCTCATAAGTCTAGTACCCACCTGACACCATAATATTGTTGACTGGTATTCCTATGGTATACTTTACATCTCAATAACTGGCAATTTGTACTTCATAATCCCTTTACCCTTTTCACCTATCCCCTCAATCCCTTCTCGTCTGGCAACCATCAGTCTGTTCTCTATATCTATGAGTTTGTTGCTGTTTTGTTTGCTCATTTATTTTGTCTTTTAGATTCCACATATAAGTAAAATCATGTAGTATTTGTCTTTCTCTGACCCATTTCACTTAGCATAATACCTTCTAGGTGTATCTACATTGTCACAAATGACAAGATTTCATCTTTTTTAATGTACAGCATCTTTATTGTAAATATTTCATTGTATATATGCACAACATCTTCTTTATCCATTTGTCTGTTGATGGACACTTAAGTTGTTTCCATATCTTAGCTATTGTAAATAATGCTGCAATGAACATAGCGATGCATATATCTTCTCAAATTAGTATTCTGGATTTCTTTGGATAAATAACCCAGAAGTGAAATTGCTAGGTCATATGGTAGTTCTATTTTTTACTTTTTGAGAAATTTTCATACTGTTTTATATAACGGATGCACCAATTTACAATCTCACCAACAGTTCAAGAGGGTTCCCTTTTCTCCACATTCTCGCCAACACTTGCTTATTGATTTATTGATGACAGCCATTCTGACAGGTGTGAGGTGATACCTCAGTGTGGTTTTAATTTGCATTTCTCTGATGATTATTTATGTTGAACATCTTTTCATATGTCTATTGGCCATCTGTATGTCCTCTTTGGAGAAATGTCTATTCAGGTCGTCTGCCCATTTTTTTTATGTTAATTGGTATGAGTTGCTTATATATTTTGGATATTAACCCCTTATTAAATGTATCATTGGCAATTATCTTCTCCCATTCAGTAGGTTGTCTTTTCATTTTGTTGATGGTTTCTTTCACTGTGCCAAAACTTTTTAGTTTGATGTAGTCCTATTGGTTTATTTTTTCTTTTGTTTCTCTTGCCTGAGGAGACATAATTAAAAAAATTTTGCTAAGAGTGATGTCAGAGAGTTTACTGCCTATGTTTTCTTCTAGCAATTTTATGGTTTTAGGTCTTACATTTAAGTCTTTAATTCATTTTGAGTTTATTCTTGTATATGGTGTAAAAAAGTTGTCTAGTTTCATTTTTTTCTTTTTGCATATATCCAGTTTTCCCAACACCATTTACTGAAGAGATTGTCTTTACCCCATTGTATATTCTTGTTTCCTTTGTCATAGGTTAATCGAATATTGGGCTTATTTCCAGGTTCTCTACTCATTCCATTGATCTGTGTCTGTTTTTATGCCAGTACCATGCTATTTTGGTTACTATAGCTTTGTAGTTTGATATCAAGTAGTGTGATACTAGTAACTGTATTCTTCTTTCTCAGGATTGCTGTGGCTATTCAGGGTCTTTTGTGGTTCTGTACAAATTTTAGGATTATTTGTTGTAGTTTTGTGAAAAATGCCATTGGTATTTTGATAGGATTGCATTGAATCTACAGATTGCTTTGGGTTGTAAGGACATTTTAATGATGTTAATTCTTTCTATCCATGAGCATGATACTTGCTTCCGCTTATTTGCACCTTCTTTTATGATGAAAACACAAGTTGTGTTTTCACACTTTTATTGCTTTCGTCAATATCTTATAATGTCTTATAATTTTCCAAATACAGGTTTTTTTTGTTTTTTGTTTTTTTTTACATCCTTGGTTAAGCTTGTTCCTAGGTATTTAATTTTTTTTGATGAGTTTGTTTACGGGATTGTTTCCGAATTTCTCTTTCTGATAGTTCATTATTGGTGTGTAAAAATGTAACCAATTTCTGAATACCAATTTTGTATCCTGCTACTTTACTGAATTTATTTATCAGTTCTACTAGATTTTGGTGGAATCTATAGGGTTATATATATATATATATATATTATATATTATATAATATATAAATCTTATATATTATATAATATATATGTAATCATGTCATCTGCAAATAATGACAGCTTTACTTATTCCTTTCCAATTTGGATGCATTTAATTTATTTTTCTTGTCTGATATTTGTGGGTAAAACTTTCAATATTATGTTGAATAAAAGTGGTGAAAATGGACATCCTTGTCTTGATTCTGATTTTAAAGAAAAAGCTTTCACCTTTTCACCATTGAGTATGGTGTTAGTTGTAGGTTTGTCATACATATGTTGAGGTATGTTCCTTCTATACCCACTCTCCTGAGAGTTTTTATCATAAGTAGATGTTAGATTTTGTCAAATGCTTTTTCTGCATTTAGTGATATGATCATATGATTTTTATCCTCGTTTTGTTTATGTGGTGTATCATATTAATTTGCAGATTTTGAACCAGACTTGCATCCCAGGAATAAATCCCACTTGATGATGATGTATGATCTTTTTAATGTATTTCTGAATTCAGTTTGCTAATATTTTGTTGAGGATTTTTGCATTTGTGTTAATCAGAGATATTGGCCTATAATTTTCTTTCTTTGTCTGGTTTTGGTATTAAGGTAATGCTGGCCTCTTAAAATGAATTTGGGAGCCTCAGGATTGTTCATTCTTTATGGCAGGCCAGAATCGACCACTTTGTGGTGAGTCTACTTGATTGCTGGCTATGCGTGGGAATATGGGTTTCACCAGCAGCTGGCTCTACTTCTTAATGACTGTTGGACCTTGAGCTTAATATCCTCATCTGTAAAACAGGAATGATACTGTGTACCATATGGAATTGTTGTGAGGCTAAAATGAAATAATTTATGTAAAATATTTAATATAGAGCCTGGCATACATTATGGAAATGATAATTTATTAATTCTTTCAGTCATCAAATAACTATAAAGAATGGAAAGTAGTTCCATTTATGACATAAAGTTACCCTCCCTCTCAGTCTTTCATCACTCTGTACTGAACCATTTGAACTGGTTAATTGAAAAATCAATTCTCTCTTTTCCAGCCCTAAAGTTTGCTTTTGACCCTGGATGCTGATCTTTTCTATTAACCTGAAGAGAAGTGACATTGACTCTATTCAACCTAACCTCTGGAAGAAGGTATCTCTTTTCCTCAGAGATATTTTTTCTCACAGTAAACAGCCATAATAATCATCACTGTAATGATATAAACAAAAGCCATCTTATGGTTCTGGGGAAGAATTTATCTATGTGGCTTTGGAATGCCCTGTTTTCGCATTTATAACCACAAAGACATCAAACAAACATAATAGTTCACATTTTCTTCATATTAGGAGACCTTTTCGCAATTATCTAATTCAGTATATTTGGTAAAATATAGTTTTGAGAAAACTTTTCCAATGGTGGAACCAGCTGCTAGATCATTTACATTTTTTTCTAATAAAAGCACTCGGGATACTGGCCTGGTCCCTCATTTATATGTTTCTGCTGGTAATATACTTTAAGGGCACTGTTTCATTTTCATTTTAAGTGCTTTGGATTTTAGGGAATTGAATTTTGTTTTGATTTGTTTTAGGTGTGTGTGTGTGTGTGTGTGTGTGTG
>NW_017731529.1:2004056-2051767 GCF_001890085.2 Hipposideros armiger
GTGGTGTGTGGTGTGTGGTGTGTGTGGTGTGTGTGTGGTGTGTGTGTGTGGTGTGTGGTGTGTGGTGTGTGTGGTGTGTGTGTGGTGTGTGTGTGTGGTGTGTGGTGTGTGGTGTGTGTGGTGTGTGTGTGGTGTGTGGTGTGGGTATGTGTGGTGTGTGTTATTGCCTGTCAGGTAGTCTTCCTCTTTCCTCCTTCCTGCCTTTCTATCTACCTTCACTTAAGGCTTCTTTTCCCAAATGAATGCATGCTAGCTACATGCTTCTCAAACACTCTGTAAGATTCAGCACCTATTAAACTCTAGAAAGTTCTTCTGATTTATTTAAAATAAGGATTCAGAGAGAATGGTCTAGTGTCATGAGCCCTTCCCAAGCTCTAAATCAGGTGATTAGATGGTCAATATACTGACCGCATGCGGGTCAATTGCTCCATAGTCACTCAGCCCTTGATTTGATTCGACTTGCCTAGATTGATCATTTTGCCTCAACAACTTAATTGTTCTGTAATTTTATATATTTATATATTTGTGTTTTTATATGTTTGTGTTTTCTATTATTAGTTATGGCTATGAAAGTAACCAGTTAGAGAAGAAAATTACTGAATAGGTGTACCAGGAGGACACTTTTAAATCTCTGTCAAAATTAGAATTATAGTCAGAACAGGTTTCAACTAAGGCTCTCAGTGAAATTTCTGGATTGATCATTTTTTGATTGATTTGACTGCTTAATTTGGCCAAAATACCTATCAAATTGACCAGATGACAAATTTGACTGATAATATATATTGTATATGGCACTGAATTTACACAAGAGTCATTCAAAATGGTGACAATAGCAACTGCATTCACTCATTTACTCAACACAAATGACTAGGCATCCTACTGTGTTCTCCGGTGATCTGGGAGTTGGCGATACAGTAAGGAGCAAAACAGCCCCTGCCCTCAGGGAGTTACATTCTACTGGAGAAATAGACAATAAGCAAGAAAGCAAACAATCCATTTAGAATTTTAACAGAGAGAAGTGCTCTAAAGAGAAAGAAAGTAAGAGATTAGGGAACAATCAAGGGGATCATTTACTATTAAGTGATAAGGGTGAGCCAGCCTGCGAATGTGACATTTGAGCCACCCACATTTAATTATGGTGAACCCACTATGCTGTTCTCTTTTTTTCTATCCACCCGCCCTCTCCTGGGAGAAAGTCTGGAAATTTTAGTTTTAATCAATTTCCCTACAACCCACAAGAAACGACTGCTAAGCTGGCCCACACTGCTGTTTCTCAGAGCTTTCATTTTTGTGGGTTTTTACAAATTGCAGAAGATGGTATCCAGAACCAGATTTTTCTGAAAGCCACAGAAAAGATTTTATGATCTCTTCTTTGTTCATTCAAACATGTCTTCTCCAAGTTTTTTTTTCATTTGTGATTTAAGAGCCCCTTTTCTTTTCCCACGAAATAATAGCCACTGTAAACTGAACTTAAGCAAGTACACAGGCAAAAGTCCATTTCAGGATGTCGAGATGAAACAGTTGTAGTACAAATAGTGTCTTTTCCTTCCAAATCTCAATTCTCAAATAGCATCTTAGTCAAATCCCCCAGACCTTGCTCAAAAAGAGCAAATGCCTTTGAAATTCTTAGAGTTCCAACCATGACATATGTCTGCTGCGAGTTTTTGCTTTCACTTCAGAGGCTTTTTTTTCCTCCTTTACTGAAATCATCTAAATAAAGTATTTGAAGAAGTTGGGATATTTTCCACAGTTGTTTAGTTGAACAGAAGATGCTAATTGTATTTAGGAGTTTTTCCAAGAGGAGATCATGGCTGCATGAATGCGTCATTCATTTGTTCATTGCTTGCCTATGAGGATGCAAAACATCTGAAGGCGCATGACTCAGTTTCGTGGATACAGGGAGGCAGATTTCCTCAAGGCCTAGGTCATTCTTCAGAAGTAGTGTTAACAACTAACATTTATTAGTGCTCTCCACGTGCCAGGCATTGTTCTAAAAATTTTTTAAAACTTAGTTTTCAAAACTTTGTGAGTTATCTTCATTCTATAGATAAGGAAACAGAAAGACAAGTTTAGTAAACTTTCAATATCACACAACTAGAATGTGGCAGAACCAGGACTAGAACCCCGGCAGACTGAATCCGAAGGCCACCCGCTCAGCCTCCACCTTATACTGTCCCTCAGCTGTAATGAGAGTTTGGGGAGCTGCATAGTCAGCCAGTGTGACCGTGCAGGTTATTTGTGTCCTGGCATCCCTCCTGATTGGTTGATGGCTCACCCTGATTGGTGGATGTCAATGCTATACTGGTTGTTAGAAGTTTTGATTTTATTACAGCTTTAACCCGTTTCCTTCATTCTCCATGTGAAGAAGGAGAGAGATTTCTTTTTACTACATGGTATCCCATGAAAACATCTTGAGATGTTGCCCAAATGGTTGATTTCCATGCAACTGCTTTACCCTGTCTTACTGGTCACCCCTCTCTGGTCTTCTGTGTGGCTTCATTTCCTCAACAGATAGATAGATAGGGAGATAATATATACACATCTATATCTATGTATCCATGGAGAGAGGAGGGAGAGGGAGAGAAAGAGAGAGAAAATGTATAATATAATATGAGGTCGGATAATTAAGTTTGCGAACTTTACACTGTGTAAGCACATGACCTTGTATATTGATAGTCCCCAGGGGTCCAACCTCAATCTACTTCTCTTCTCAAAGAATACATTCCCCTGGCTAACTTCTAACTGACATTGCTTCATTTACCACTGACACATCAATTATCTATATCTGTCCTTTCCCAAGATACTGACCTTTATTTCAAGGTTTCTATTGCTTCAATGGTTTAAGCTCAACGTATCAAAAAATAAAACCCATTATCTTCTTCCCAAATCTGTTCTTCCCCCCATATCCTTTCTCTATAAATCCTGTCTTGGTTAATGCCAATGTGATCAACCTGGCATCCCAAACACTAGGACTCCTTTCTCTCTTGCTCACATTCTGTTACTTACCAAGCCCTATTGATTTTACTGTTGAAACCTCTCAAATCTGATTTCTTCTTCCCACGCTAACATTAATGCATATTTCTTCATCTTTATCCTGGATTAAAAAAAATGTTGAAGTATAATATGCATGCAGAAATGTGCATATATCATTAGGGTACAACCGAACACACACGTGTGTGACCGCCACCCTGATCAAGAAGCACAGTATCACTCAGAGCCTTGTCTCCTCCATGACTGGGATCTGAAATTCCTCTGCTAATGTTTAATGATGTTAAGGTTCTCACACTTATCAAAATTCAAATATCCAAGGTGGCCAATCATTTTAAACCACCGTCAGTTATGTATAGCTTAAGTGTGTGTGAATGAATTAAGAACAAACTTTAGTAAATGTGGGGAGGAGAAAACCTGGGCCACTGGGCAACTGAGAGATGAAAATGTCCTCAAGGGGTGGAGAATTTTGAGAGACATGGTTAGGGATGTTGACTTTGACTCCCAAAGATGAACTGTGTGCTTGAGAGTTTTGCGAAGACAGGCTGCTGTGGTAGCTGAACGGGGTAACGAGACACTCTTTCCCCTGAAAGTCCTGCTCCCTATTTGCATTCAGTTATTTGTTGTAAATAATAATGAAGGTAACAAAAGTCAGGCTTTTGTTGAAGCTCACGAGGCTTTCAAAGTCAGAGTAGGTGAGACCAAAGAATTGAAAATCCACTTATGTGAATTTATTTGATTTATGCTATTTCACATTCATTTTTGGCCTCATAATAAATCACAGTAAAAGTCTCTGAGTTGAACTGCATTTGAAGAGAGATCCTGAACAGCCCATTCCTTATGCATAATTATTAATATGTCCACAGGAAAAAACCTCTCAGAGCAAACCGTCTCTAAATTTCTTGTTCCTCTTCCAGACGGCCTCATTCTCAACTTTAGGAATGCCATTTGCACCCTCAACTAGATTTATGCTTTTGGCCACGACTGCCACAATTCCACCTATTTAAATAGCTATTTGATTAGAAAAACGTCTCTAGCTTTCTTTATAGCCATTAGAAGAACATCCAGACCTTCTTTTAATGACTAGAACATAGATTAATATTAGTGGTTAAAAATTGTTTCTAAGAGTCTCCCTTAGTCTGGCTTTCATGCAGAGAACAATTGTTACAATTGTTACATGTCATGGAGTTATGCCATAGTAATTTTTAAGCCCAATTCAACAGTGAGAAGACATTTTCAAATGCAATTGAGTTACCCCCAACTCTATCAGACACTATTCAGTTGCCTCGGAAGACATCAACAAGCAACTCAATTGCATCTGATTTCTTCAGGAACAATTGGATTGCTTCTGAGTAACCCAACTGACTCTCACCTTCTCTAGCAGAGATCAGTTGTATAAAAAATAAAGGGCATGTGGTTAAAGGAGTGCTCAGTGGATATGAGCTAAGAATTTATCAGATGCCTTTTTGCACCACAAATGCTGTTGGCTTGGAACAAGGAAAAGCAACAGTAAGAAGGCAGTAACATTTATGTACTACACATCTATTCTTTCATCAAACAGCCTACACTATGCCAGGCACTGTGCTAGGTGCTAAGGGTATAGAGACTGGGTAAAAAGACCAGGGTTATTTACCAACTCAGTTCAATTCTTTTTCTGGTTATGAGTCTCTGTAGGGGTTGGGAATTCACCCTTCTTGCTGTATCTATGTACCCCAAGATTTAGGGGTGAACATATGTGCAATTGTAGTTTAAGCCAATTACTGTATCACATTCTCCTGGCCACGGTGATTGATTCAAGAGATGCATGTGACTTAACCCAGCCCAATCAGAGTGAACCCTCAGATTTTTAAGAGAGCTTTCCATAAAGACTCTTGAATTTCTGCTATCTGAAAACACTCTTCCTCTTTTGTCCATCTGAGAGGTTTTAGCAGCTACATGCATTTAACTACCACAAAGAGAGAGCTTGAGTTGTCAGGAGCATCACGGGGTTTGAGCATGAAGGCAATCTAGCAGGACGCTCAGCTAAGGGATGGTGAAAGCTACAGTGAGTTATTTGATCCCTGAATTTAATTGTACCTGGATCCGGCTCTCTATTCTTATACCTTATAGCCCCGTATGCAACTTTTCAGTTTAACAGATCAGGGTGAAATGCTCAGTGGAGCTATACAGAAAAAAAAAGGCTGAGCTAAGTGTGTCTTCAATCTAAATCAGATCAGGATCAAGGAAATTGAGATTGGTAGAAAGAAAGCAATGGAAATACAGCAATATTTTTGGAGAAAAGAGTGGCTGGATTCTTTCCTTTCTGCATGTGTTCTCCACCTCCAGGGTGATGCTGACCCAACAGGATGAAAAGTAAAGAAAACAAACAGGCAAGATTTCCAAGTGCATGGCCCCAAGTAACCAATGCAGCTTTTGTTTTTTTCAGTGAATTGATTGGCTGTGTGAGTGACCTGGCCACGTCAAGTACAAAAACCCCAAGATAAGCCTTAAGAATGCAAAATACATAGAAAGGTAGCCAACAACACATGAAAAATTTTAATGTGAACCTATAGAATAAAATGGGATGGAGAACCCTCTATTTCATCCAAAATGCTTTCTTGCCCTAACAAAGAAAAAGAGCAAGAATTATGTGAAATACAACTTGAAGCAGAACCGGGGAGGTCTTGGTTACTGAGGATAGCCTGGAGAGACAGTGGAGGTGGCTGACTCTGGGATGTGATTTGAGGGCCACAGAGAAAGTCAACTCTGACCTTAAGATTTTGCCAGAAATTTAGGTCTGTTTAATGTAAGAGGAAAAGTGTACTACCCAATCACAATCTAATAGGAAACATAAAATTGTGAAGCCATGTCATATGACTTCAAATGCTACAAGTGACAGCTGCTAATATATATATATATGTATATATATATACATATATATATACACATATATATATACACATATATATGCACAAACACACACATATATACAAGAAGATATATATATATCTATATATAGCTATATATATCTATATCTATCTATCTATCTATATATCTATATCTATCTATCTATCTATCTATCTATCTATCTATCTATCTATCTATCTATCTATCTCCTTATCATGGTGGTAAATATGGAGAACATGGAGGATTTGCACTTCATTTCTAACTTACCCTCTGGTATGCCTTTCTATCCTTCAGAGGTTGGAAAGCAAAAAGTAGCATTTGCTAAACTCACTTGCAGCTAAGTTTTTTTATGAGATTTAGGTTTCTTCAACTAGATGCACTCAAATGAGATTTGAAAGGTAGAAGTGAGGTATTGGACATCTTCCTACTCTCTTTGCAATATTTTGCTGGCAAGCATACTTACAAAGACACGGGGTTTTCTGCAGCAAGATTTCAGTGTCCAGTCACTGGCTTCATGGATTTTGATAGAATGTGAAGCATTTATGTATGTATGTATGTATGTACTTATGTATTTATTTATTTATTTATTGCCAGTTCAGCTCTAGCAGGCCTGGGTATAATCTTAGAGCTTCCATTTGCAGCAGCAATAACTTCCTGACCCCTGGATCCCAGTGAGGGTACCCCTGGGGAAATTGACAATTCTCCTGGGAGCCTTGTGAGTCCTCAACTTACTGGCTGAGACTGAAGTAGCAACTCCCTTGATGGTTGGGTCTGTATGGTTGTTCTTGGAGGCCCCGCCTACCCCAACTACTCTAATTTTTCTTATAAATTTGCTAACATCCGTGGCCCTCCATTAAATCTGTTTCTACTGAAAATAGCTCAAGTTATTTCTGTCCTGCTGCTCCTGAACCTTGATTGAGACAATCACCATGATCAAAACCATTTATGAAGCATGGCTCTAGTTTTGATTATTACTAGAAAAAAACCACAAAACGTTTTTCTGTCTTTTGAGACGTTTATGCTCTAAGACAAAAAAACAACAACAAAAAAACACCCAACAACAAACAAACAGATATATTTAAGATGAAGAGCAAAACTGAAATATTATGTACAGGTCAAGGAGGTAGAGAATTGGTGGGGTGGGCGGGGAGAGAATACAGAAAGCGACTGAGCTTGGTGCACAGACTGAGTGGAGTGAGAAGTAATTAAAACCAGGAAATCGGCCGGCGGAGTGGCGCGATGGTTAAGAACTCGCTTGGGATGCCGGAGGGCCCCGGTTCGGATCCCACATATGAGGGCCAGTAACACTGCCCTCCACAGCTAAGATGCTGAACAACGGCTCAACCTGGAGCTGGGCTGCCTGAGTCGCCGGTGACGGCGTGGGCTGCAGTCCCTGTGGCAGTGGATTGCCATGTGCTACCGTGTGTGGCCAGCAGCCAGCGTGAGCGGCCAGCAGCCGCAGTGAGTGGCGGTCCAGAAGCGGCGACTGATGTGCCTCGCCGGGGAAGAGCGCAATGATGGTGCCAACTTGGGCCAGTGAGGCAACATCCTCCACAACTAGATTGAAGAACAAAACGACAGCAACTTGTCTGTTCCCCTTCCCCCAATTCCCCAGCACTGTTCCCATCCCCCCAATTCCCCAATAAAAATCTTTAAAAAAAACAAACAACAACAAAAAAAACCCAGGAAATCCACAAGAAAAAAAAATGAAGTTGGATTCTTACCTTACAGCATATACAAAAATTAAATGGATCAAAGGCCTACATATAAGACTAAAACACTAAAATTCTTAGAAAAAAAAACAAATAAAAAGTTTTACAATATTGGATTTGGCAAGGATTTCTTAGATAGGACACCAAAAGATAAACAGCAAAAGTAAAAATAGATAAGTTGGATTTCATCAAAGTTAAAAACTTTTGTGTATTAATAGACAATATCAACAGATGAAAAGGCAACCTTCAGAATGAGAGAAAGTATCTGCAAGTCATATATTTGATAAGGGATTGGTACCCATAATATATAAAGAACTCCCATAATTCAACTACAAAAAAGCCAAAACAAACCTAATTTAAAAATGGGCAAAGAAAAATGGGCAGAGAAGATATATAGAGCACTAATAAACACATGAAAAGATGCTCAACATCACTAGTCATTAGGGAAATGCAAATGAAAACCACAATGAAATATCATTTTACACCCAAAAGATGGCTATTATAAAAAATAAACAAACAGGAAATAACAAGTATTGAGATGGATATAGAAAATTGGAACCCTTGTACATTGCTGGTGGTTGGGAATGTAAAATAATACAGCCCCTGTGGAAAACAGTACGGTGATGCCTCAAAAAATTAAAAAATAGAATTACTATATGATCCAGCAATTCCTCTTCTGTGTATATAATCAAAATACAGTGAAAGAGACATATACTGGGGTAGTCCATGGAGAAAGGAAAAATTAAGAGTCAGAAAACAATGGGAAAGATATTCTTGAGGAGTTGAGGGAGTGGGTTTCATTATTTGAGTCACATTATTTGAGAGTCGACTATCTCTAAACATTTAAAAGAGCAATAAATGTATATACTTCAGTTAGTATTTCTTTTTAAATGAGAAGTAATACTTTTGCACAATGTTGATGATGTATATTACACCCAAGGCAGAATTTCACAGATCCCATATACCCATGTTTAAATCTCAGGCTTAATGACATAGTAGAGCATTTTAAAATCAATCTTACAATGTTAAGTAATAATAATAATCATAATAACAACAAGAATATCACTTGAAAACTGACATGAAGTGATTGTCCAGGTAGTGGTCAGCCATGTATTTTTATTGCGCTAACTCTTCTCTCTGACATCCTGGTGAAAATTTGATTCAATTATAGATGATAATCTGTTGCGGAGAAATGCCAATGATGTTTTTAAAAGGAGTTGTGAGTTCAGGAATACTTTGATTTTAAAGTAATTAATTCCAAGGGGAATATTTCTGAGATGAAATAGTGAGGTTATTTGGTCATGAGAGATTTCATAGTCATGAAGAAAAAACGAAGCACAATTCTTCTATTAAATTGATGTTGCATCATGGAAAAGAGCTACAAAATGATTGATTGCAAATATAATGTAAAGAATAGAAGCATCTGGCTCAGGCATAAATTACAAAGGCTTTCCAACATTTGGCACTAATTTGCGTTTATGCGTATGTAATCTCACCTTTTCAAATTGCAATGCCTTTCTCAAGATAAGCTGTCCTTTGTATCAGAGTGGAATGTTAGCACAGAGGAGTATCTTCCTGGCCCGTTTCTGTAAGGAAAAGGTGTGTAGTATGAATACAGAGACTGTGGCAGCTGTGTGTTTCTGGATTCAATTCTTCCATCTATACTAAGGCGAGCTCAACTCTATATGACTTTAAGGAAACCATAGAGGACTAAAGAGCTCCTTCATAGCTGGTGGCATCAAATGAATCTCCCTTTCGTTGGTGACTCATAAAGAAAAGGGTAGCAGTGTCTCTACTCCCTTACTCTTTGGTAGTATACAGGTAATTAGGCATTTTTGACCCCCAGGCAGCCATGCAAACCCATGGCCTTGCGCCTCTGCACTCTGCTCCTAAGAGCTCACACAATAAGAAACCAGGAGAAATGCATCCACAGAGAGGGAGATATATATATATATATATATATATATATATATATATATATATATATATATATATATATATATATATATATATATATATATATATATATATATATATATATATTTCCAATATATCTGTGATAATAGAGGATATATTTCCTTTGGCTTTAACTATTGAGAAATATGTCCGCTCTCTCTTTCAGGAAACAGCAGGTTTAAATCTGCCTTCCCTCAATTTTCTGATGAATGCTGCCTAACCGATGGCATAGTCTAGAGCACTTTACTCTCAGCTTGACCCTGACTCAAGGCAGCTCAGTTACTCAGCCCATGGCCGGCTGTAGCCATGACCTTGTGCATAATTTCAGGTTATGTCCTTGAGAATAACAGCCCTTTGAGAATAACAAGTCCTGTTCTTGTAAACAGACATTCTGTCTTCTCCTGGGAGAAACTGCTCAACTTTTCATGACCCTTTCTTATAAATCAAATTTTTAAATGAAATTTCCCTTAAAATAGAACAATAAAAAAATTAGCTGCTCTCTGAGCTGACTGGTTGTCGGCTTCCCACTAGCCAACCACCTACCACTTCCTGGAAAAGTCTGACATGATGTCCCAAGTGTCAAGTAAGCATGAAGCGTTATTAACTCTAAACTCTTTTTATAGATTATGTCTAACTTTTAAAATGAATATTTGGCTTTTCAATTTTTAACTGCATTGATGACACATCTGAATTTTCCTGACAATAAAACTCCAAGTCTTAGCTCTTTGCTGGGACAGGAACCTCTATTTTATGATATGATCTAAGGAAACATAGCAATTGATTTAATAAAATTTTTGCCTTCAGAGGTGGCTTAAGTAAGTGGGTGTTTAAAGATTGTATGGACAGCATATAGTTCCTCCACTTTTTTTTTCATACATGAAAAACCTCATTTTGGTGTCTAATAAATTTTTAAATACTGCTTTCAGCTCAGATTTTCTAATCATGAGGCTCATTCCATATTTTAAATTTATCTTCTGAAGGTTTGTAATCTCCATGAAAATCCATCAATTAAATAGATAAAAATATGTTTTGGATCCATAATAGTTTCCTGCTGCAGGAAATACAACCAGCTGAAATACAGACACCACCATTATATTCAATTAATTTTTTCCTCTAAGTGTGATGGTTGCCAAAACACTTGCATTCCTCCAGGAAAGTGCCCAAAGACCACACCCAGTAGGGTGAGAAGGATGGATGTGATAATTTAGAGGACAAAAGACGAATTAAGGAGTATCTGTGTGACTAGTCTTACTCTGGAAACTGAATTATTGGGTTGTCGGAAAAATCATGACGTATTTTGTCTATGTTTTTCAAAGGTCATTTATTATTATAAAGAACAAAGATCAATCAATGATATATTGCTTGTTTTGTTCAATAACCTTTTGGCATCTTTCAGTGAGCTTCATAATTCCTCGTTCATAGAAGTTCCTGTCTTTATTTGTGAAAAATTGAACAAGGTGCTGATTTACAGCCTCATCTGAATTGAACGTTATACCACACAAGGAGTTTTGAAGAGAGCAAAACAAGTGGAAGTCTGACGGCACAAAGTCAGGTGAGTATGGTGGGTGTGGCAACACATCCCATCCAAGCTCCAATAATTTTTGACGGGTGATCCAACTTGTGTGTGGTCTCGTGTCGTCACGATGGAACACAACTCCTTTACAATTAACACGCTCTGGACATTTCTGGATGATGGATTCTTTCAAACTCTCCAATTGCAAACAGTACACATTCGAATTGATTGTTTGGTTTCTTGGTAGGAGCTCAAAAAACACAACACCTTTAAAATCCTACCACACTGACAGCATAATCAAAAAAGGATTGTTTTCCTCACATTTAATGAGTGTATTACAGATGTTTATATGCACCGTCAAATGAACTTCTTTGTGTTCATGTGGAACCCAAATATCGAGCTTGCTTACATATCCCAGCTTCTTTAGGTGGTTGTAAATGCTTGAATGATGGATATTCAGTGTTTCTGCAATCTATCGTGCTGTGAATGTGGGTTTGACTCGATCAATGCCTTTGTTGTCATCAACCACGGTGGGCCTCCCTGACCGAGGAGTGTTGTTGAGATCAAAATCACCAGCAAGGAATTACGTGAACCATCGTTGGCACTGACGTTCTTGAGGAGCATTGTCACTGTAAACTTCATGCAACTTTTCACAAGTTTGATGCACATTCTTCCCTTTATGGAAGTAAAACAGTAAAATATGGCAAAAATGCACAGTTCTTCCATCTTCAACTTGTTGTAAACTCTCCAAAACTCAACTAATCACTCAACTTTTTTTAGAGTGAAGCTAGAACTGTCAGCTGTCAAATGACATAGCAATAACATATACAAATGACTCAAGTACTTCCAAAAATGAACTAGTGGCATCTGTTGCAAACATGCATCATGACTTTTCTGACAACTCAATATATTTACCCAAATTACAAGTGGTTGTTTGGACACATTTCTGGCAAAACTTTGGAAATACCCAACTACAGCAGCAAGAACTTTCAGATGGTAGGCTGGAAACATGGTCAAATGTATTTGGTAACATAAAGACACTTGTCTCCTTGGCAGCAAAGGCTCTGGAGAAATCTGCAGGGAGGAAGAGGATGAAAGGCTCTGGACACTGAGTGCTCTCTGGAATGGAGTCGTGGCTCTGTACGGGAGTCTAGACAGCCAGAAGCAGTAGTCAGCTTGGGCATGGTGGAAAAGTACATGAATTAAACTCAGTAGAAGCTTAATGCATTATGATGCTTCATCTTGGTGGACGCTGAATCTTTAATTAAACCTAACGGAAATGATTCTTTTAAAAATAAATCTCTAGGGGCCGGCCGAGTGGCGTGTTGATGAAGAGTTGGCTTGGGATGCCAGCTCTGAGCAACAGGGCCCGGTTTGGATCCCACATTAGGGCCAGTGACACTGCCCTCTACAGCTAAGATGGTGAACAACAGCTCTACCTGGAGCTGGGCTGCTGTGAGTCGTTGGCGATGGCATAGGCTGCAGTGAAGCTGCAGTTAGTGGGATGCCATAAGCAACCGTGAGTGGCTGGCAGCCGGCATGAGCAGCCCTGAGCCACCGTGAGCAGCCGTCTAATGGCTGGCTACCAATTTGCCTCACTCAGGAAGAGCGCAATGATAATACCAACATGGGCCAGTGAAGGGACATCCTCCACAACTAGACTGAAGAACAAAAGGACAGCAACTTGTCTGTTCCTCTTCCCCAATTCACCAACGCTGTTCCCCTCCCCCAATTCCCCAATAAAATCTTAAAAAAATAACTAAATAAAAAATAAAATAAATAAAATAAAAATAAATCTCTATGTGCTTTAACAGAAGTTATTCAAGTTATAAAGGATATAGCCATACCAACGCTGGTTATTCAATCCTTTAGTATTTTGGAGGACTTTACATGTTTACTGGGAGACAGAGAAAGCACCCCTTCTTTTGCAAGCTGTTTAATTCTTCTTTTTCCTGTCCTTCTCCTTATCATTTTGAAAAAGAGGCACTATGACAGAAATTAGATAATGTGAGCAATTTCTAGGCATAGTTTGTATATAGACAGTCTGAAAAGCTGGGAAATACCGGTAATCAAATTAGAGCATGACATGTGAATATTCAGTAACAGATGAATACATGAAAAACTTCTCAGTTCCCTTCTAAATACACCTTTTGCTCTTCTGTCCCTTTTCTATTCCTCCCAGATTGTCTTTTTTTTCTCCTATCTTTACCTGTTAATATTACATGATTTTATTAAGCACAAAAGATGAGACTTTAGGAGCAATCGCCATCTCTTACCTTTGTAGAACTTAATTTCTGTGCCAGACATTTGACACTTACCCTGCAATGGCTTGCATTAGAGTTAATATGACATGGGTTCTGACTTGACTGGAAAGTCCAGATTAACCTCTTTTCCTGGCACCCTTTCTTATTTAGCATTTGTTTCAGATTTTTTGTTTTCAACAAAGTCTTCTTATTCATAATGACCTTAAAAATAAGCCAAGGTGGGTTTGGTAGACCTCCACTTTGCACTTTGATCTTCTGCCAAGGTCTCATCTGGTAGTGTGTGACATACATGTGTACTGATCACAGTTCTCACTTTAACACGTAGTTAAATATAAAGACCACCAGCAGTAGCCCATCTCTCTTTTCCTGATCCTTTTTAGACACAATGTCAACTATAATAACATTTCTCTTTCAAGGCCAGCAAGCAGGGCACTCACTGATAAACCCAAGTACTTGGGAACAATTAGTGAAGGACTGCTTGCTCATGCCAGCCTACAGTGGGGGTGGAAGTGACCTGCACTGTTGCTCCACCTGAATGCTGGAATACCAGCCAGTCATGCCAGGCCCTCTAGGAGCAAGGAACAACATTTCCAGGACATTTGGCATAAGGCTCAGTAGAAATTGGGGAAATTACAGGTTTGACCATGGAATATGTCCAGAAAAAAGAAGCTGAACAATCCTGCCATGGTGCATAGAGAGAAGATTCTTGGTATCCTTTTGTCACAATGATTCTCTCATTTATCATATGGTGGAAACCAACATTGATTTATTTTATGGCTTGGCAACACTTTTTATTTTGCCAAAAAAAAATCCTGTTATCAACACAAGCTTTATTACTATTAATGAGATAAAAATCAACATAACATAAAAGTCACTGTTTTGACCAATTTGAAGTGTCTAATTCAGTGATTTTTAGAATATTCACAGTGTTTGTGCAACATAACCACTATCAAATTCCAGAATATGTCTATCATGCAAAAAGAAACCCTGTATCCATTAGCAGTCACTCCCAATTCTCTCTCCTTCTATTCTCTGGCAATTACTGATCTACTTTCTGTCTCCATGGATTTGCCTATTCTGGATATTCTATATAAATGAAGTTACAGATGTCTAGTCTTTTGTGTCTGGCTTTTTTCACTTAGCATAATGTTTTCCAAGTTTACCCATGTTGTAGCATGTATCAATACTTCTTTCTTTTTTATAGATGAATAGTATTTCATTGTGTGGATAGTTCACATTTTGTTTATCCATACATTAATTGACATTATATTGTTTTCACTTTTGGGCTATTATGAATAACACAGTTATAAACATTTGTGTACACGTATTTGTGAGAACATATGTTTTCCACTGTCTTGGATATATACCTAAGAGTGGAATTGCTAGATCGTATGGTAACTTTTTGAGGAACTGACAAACTGTTTTCCAAAATAGCTACAACATTTTACAACCCCAACAGGAATGTATGAGAGTTCCAACTTCTTTACCTCCTCACCAATGCTCGTTATTTTCTACTGTTTGATTATAGCTATCCTAGAGGGCATGAAGTGGTACCTCATCATGGGTTTGATTTGTATTTACCTAACGTCTAATGATATTGAGCATCTTTTCATGTGCACAGTGGTCATTCATAAGTCTTCTTTGGAGAAATGTGTATTCAAATCTCTTGTCCATTTTTAAATTATGTGGTTTACCTTTTTTCTATTGAGTTGTAAGTATTGATTATATGTCTGGATATTAAACCCTTAATAGATTTATGATTTACAAATATTTTCTCCCATTGTGTGGGTTGTCTTTGCACTCTCTTGATAGTGTTCTTTGATGCACAATGCTTTTAATTTTGATGAAATCCAATATATCTATTTTTTTTGTTGCTTATGATTTTAGTGTCATATTTAAGAAACCACTACCTAATCCAAGGTCAGGAAGACTTATACCTATGTTTCCTTCTAAACATTTATGGTTTTAGCTCTTACATTTAGATTGTTTGTCCATTTTGAGTTAACATTATATATGCTGTAAGGTAAGGATTTATATTCTTTTACATGTGGATATCCAGTTGTCTTAGCACCATTTGTTGAAAACACAGTTCTTTCCCCAGTGAATGGTATTGGCATCCTTTTTGAAAATCAGCTGACCATAGTCATATTAATTCATTGCTGGATTCTCAATTGTGTTCCATTGATCTATATGTCTATCCTTATGCTAGTACCACACTATTTTGATTATTGTAGCTTTATAGTAAGTTTTGAAATCAGGAAGTGTGAGTTTGTAAGCTTTGTTCTTTATCATGATTGTTTTGGCTATTCAAGGTCTCTAAAAGCCTTAGCTTAGTGTCCAGCTAATGACTGGCTAGGGATTTCCTTCAATGCCTGTGACGAAAAATGTTCCCAGTCTTTGCAGAGAGGCTTTGTATGTTCGGACATGCCTTCAACACTTAGCCAGGAAGTTTACAACTCTGCTTTCACCTTCGCCTTCACTTTCTGTTTCTACAGAGCCTCAAAATCAGCTGAGGTGAGAGCTTAGGGCCTTCTCAGGTCTTTTCTGAGGATAACCTGAGCATGATCCTGGACATGTGTGTGACTTGCTAAATTCCCAGGAATGTGTCAGAGCTACCCTAAGCCCTTGTTTTCTAAAGCATCTCATTCTAAGACTTTCCTCCCAAGCTTTCTTGTTTCATCTATTGTTTGCTGCATTATTTATTGCATTGAGTAGCAGGACTAAAACAGTTGCCTATAAATGTTTTTGACAGAGTCCTTGCCCCCACAGAAGCTTTAGCACAAGATGACCATTCCAGCCAGGTGAGATAAAGACAAGCCTTTTGAAAAGTTACTCCAGAGAGCCACCAGACAGATCAACTAAGAGCAATTTGTAAATGATATCTGTTCTGCCCTCTCCTCTGCTGGTACTAGGAATGCAGGCTGCTGTTTTCAAGGCTACTATTGAGCTGAAAATGAAGAATGGGATTAAAGTAAACTAAGAGGCCACAAAGCTCATTGTTTTTACTGAGATTCAGCCATTTTTCTTGAATAAGCACTCCTTAGGTTGCAGTTAACTTTTGGCTAGTTTCCAAAGTTCCAAAAAATTTGATTCTTACTGTTTTTGTCAGTTTTTTCATTGCTCTTATGGAGGAATGGGTTTTTGGAATTTCTTATATCCCCATTTTGTCTCAGCAATGAACTTTTAAGGTCAGAATTTTTAATGAAAAATTAAGAACTGAACTTTAATTTCTCAGTGAAATCAATGGTGAAGATGTAATCTGAGCAAAATTTTTTTTTTCGATTTTACCATTCACCATAGAGTCAGTGGTGACATCTCTGACCACTTGAAAACAGGTGATCAGGAGATAGAAATTTGCTGAAGGACTGTCAACATCTACTTGAAAAGTTGGTAGTTATTCTAAGAACACTGTGTTTAAAGACAATTTAACATGTACAGCTGCAGAAAGTGTGTTTATACATCACTCTGTGAAGTATGACTTTTCTTTGTATATGACTAGAGTTCTAAATTAACTTTTCCCATTTTAATCCCAGGTTCTCTTGTACATGTACAGAAAATGAAGTGATAACTGTCAATGTGTTGTTTCCATTAGCAAAGGAAGAATTTGCAAACAGATAACCGATATCTGTTTTATATCTGTGACATCAGATGCTTCAAACATATATCAGTCAAGTTAATACCAATAATGATTCATTTAAAAAAAATCATATTAATGAACTCAAAGTAAAGCTTCTAGAAGTTCATTGTGTTGAATTTGAAACATCTGACATTATAGTGAATTTCACTGTACATATAGTTCAAAAGTTGAGCATTGCAGATAGATAAAATGATTTGTTTTTGTAGTCATAATACAAATACAAATTTTGGTGAGGCACAGAATCGTAGCAAAAACAATGTTCTTACTAAATTAGGAAACTATGGACAGAAATGTATTTGGAATTGGTTGCATGCATATATAATTCATAACTGTGTGTTCAAACAAGCTGAGGTACCCTACCAATATAAATAGAAGTTGTAGTTCTTAAGACTTACAAATATTTTTATAAATGCACAGAGTATTTTGGACTACAAAATACTACTGCTGAATTTAGAAAGGTATTTCAGCCTGGCCATATGTGTATTCTCTTTTCATTGTCCATCATCAATTGAAATTTAGAAAATTCTGAGCCTTTGAAGAGCTCCAAATCCACCTAACTGACCTACAATGGTATACTATTTTGTAAATGAGCTCTTTAAGTCTTGGTTTTATTTTGTTTAGAAAATAAGCATTTAATAATAAATGTTTTAACAGATTATTACTCTGAATAGAAACAAAAGACAGTGCTTCTGAAAATATTGGGCTCAGATATTTATATATTTCAATTAAAAAATTAGAATTGAGACTATTTTCCATTTATTGGAATTTGCTCTGAGCTTCCCATGTACTTCAGCCCCTGTACAGAGTGTATTTTCTCATTTCAAATATTATAATCTACAGAGAGAGGTCAATTGAAGGTGTCAACAAATTCAAATTTAGTAACTATTAATGTAATGTTGAAAATATTACATTAAATTTTATGAAAAATTAAGGATAATTAAGTATTATACTTTTAAAAGCACAGTCTTCAGAGAAGTAATAGTGACATGCCATTAGAAACAGATATGACTAAAAAACTGATTAAAGTACATGAATATATTCCAGGAATGATTATTCTCTTTGAAAATGTACAGGTAATCGATATAAGGAAATTTTGACAATTTTACTTTAAACTACATCGATCAGTAATTTTATTTGTAAATATATTAATTTTTCTAGAAAGGTTTTATATCTGAAAATATTTTCAATACGACTGTTTTTGTAGATCCACTAATATCATGATACCAATTTGTTAGTTAATAGAGAAAGTTTGTGAAAATTATGTAATTGTAATTATTTTTAGCGTCCCCTTCACTCTCTCAGTGATGTCCTGGTTTGGATAATAAATGACATAATTCTAGTTATAGTTATTAGTCATGTACTCCGAAGACCTGGACTTCTGGGTTATTATGAAAAATTGATACATTATCTCTTCTGTAAATCCCATCAAAATGACCGTAAGGAAATACAATACTTTAAACCCATGAAGCCAGAGCAGAAACATAGCAACAACAAAGAATGCAAGATGGCAACAAATTGTTGTAAGATTTAAGGCAAATAGGTGGTACTGATTAAGCAGAGTCCGGATGCTTCAACCTAAGTACCAGCAGAGGGACAAGCCCGTCACCTGCAAAAACCCCAACAGCTTCACGACTTGTCGGAAGGCAGGGTGAGGCACAGGGCTGAAAATAAGGGAAGAGCCTGAGAGTCTAGACAGGCAGTCATTACCAGCCTTTCTCACTTAGGCTTCTACAGGAGAATTAAGCCCTAGAGAAAGTAGTTTTACAAATATTGACAGTGAGACAGACCCCCAAACAACAAGCGCTGTCCGGCCCAGAGTTTTCAAATTAACATTTTAGTATCTGTCTCACAAATAAAAAAAAGTCGTATTAGTCAGGGTTCTCCAGAGAAACAAAATCAATAGAATGTGTGTACATTAACTAATTTAAAATTCATTAATGAATTAAAAGAGCTGGCTTACACCATAATAGAGGTTAGTAGGTCCCGAGATCCACAGGGTGAGTTGGCAAGCTGGAGACCCAAGAGATGCAAAAGTTTAGTTCTATTCTGAGTCTGATGGCCTGAGAACAGGAGAGCCAAATTTATAGTTCCCATCCAGCGGTCAGGAGGCGCAAGACCCAGAAAGACCCAATGTTTCAGTTTGAGTCCAAAGGCAGGAAAGAATTCTCTTTCTGGGGGAGACGAACAGCCATTTTTTTTTTCCCTATTCAAGCTTTCAACTGATTAGATGGGGCTCACCACATTAGAAAGAGCCATCTGCTTTACTCAGCCTACTAATTTAAATGTTAACCTCATCCAAAAACACCCTCACAGAAACACCCAGAGTAATGTTTGACCAAATATCTGGGCACCTTGTGGCCCAGTTGACACATGAAATTAACCATCACAACAGTCAACTAAAGAACAACAGGGGTTTGAAGGAAGCTTTGTGTGTAAAAGACAAAACCCAATATAAACAAATAGAAGAAAAAGCCCTGAGGAAACAGGAATAGGTCTTACACCTAGCTAAGAAGGATTTTAGAAATAAAACAGGTAAAATGGAGAGGGAATTATTCATGAAAGCATATAATAATCTCCAGGGCTGAAGGACTCGCATCTCCAGACATAAAGGGTTCATCAAGTTCCCTGCCCAAAGAATAATAACGAGTTTTAAAAATTCACATTAATGCACATTAAAGAGGTAAAAAAGCAGGCATCAAATGAGAAAAATAAAACAATTTAATAACAAGTTTGATGCCCTTGATTCAAGGGGAAATAACCCATGGATTGAGGGGAGAACAGTGCCTCACAAGCCGTGGAGCACTCTTCCTGAAGGATCCGGGGCAAGAGTGAGTTTTATAGAAAACAGGCAATGTAGAAACAGGGCATGATTGTCTAGGACAGCAGGGATTTCCTCATAAGGCCATAGTCCTGTTTTCTAGGGTAAGGTAAGCTAGCTAAAGCTGAGCTGGAGGATTGGTATTGGTGTTAGGTTTCCTTGACAGTGAGGCATTTCCCATAAGTGCAGGCTAGGTCAGGTTTGGGTTTGTGATATGGGCCAGGACACTGGGGTAGCCACCATTTTCTTGGTCCCAACATATGAATTGACATTATCACAGATCACATACAAAAGCTCAGGAGTCAAAATGACATCATGCTTCTCACTGGCACCACAGAAAGCTTGAAGGCAATGGAGCAAGGCCTTCAAAATCTGTATAAAAGCGACTGCCAACCTAAATTATTAACCCAGCTAAGTTATCAATCAAATGTAAGGGTGGAATAAAGATATTTTTCAGGCACTTATATTTCATGCACACTTTCTTAAAAAACAACTAGAAGATATTTTCTAGCAAAACAAGGGAGTACATCAAGACGGGAGGACAGGAGTCCAGGAAATGGGTCCCAGGAGAGCCATGAAAGAGAAGTCCCAAGACGATGTGCACAGCCTCCTGGGTGTGTGAACCAGCTCCCAGGCGAAGGACAAGGCGATGCCAGGAGGGAGGGATCCCAGGGAGAAATGGGACCAACAGATGACATGCAAGTCTGACCTAATGAAGAAGAGGATGGAGAGCGGTTCTGTAGAGCTGTCAGAACTGTAGGAAGAATCAGTAAAAGAAAGGTATGGAAAGACAAGAGGCCACTGAAACAAAATCATACACGTTACTTGGCTCAGCAATGCACAATGTTTATACACCCATACTCATGTAAACCTTCATATTAATTACACCAAAAATTTCATTTTCACTAGGTTGGGAGGACGACAGTAGAGAGGAAACACAGACATAAATGAATCTGTTTGTAAAAAATACAGTCAACAAAATTTCACTGGCTCCTGTGGTGTGTCAGCCTCCATGCTGGGCGGCCTCTGGCAAGGTGGTGAACGATGTGCCTGCCAGGACTGCAGTCTGAGGGAGAGATTGAAAAGCAATTTGTGTTTAGAAGATGCTTCCAGCAAACTCCCTGAGGCCTTGGTTACAGGTGTGCCCCGTTCCTTCCTGGAAACCTTGATCCCTTTAAATGGGAGGCAATTTACACTTGAAAAAAGAATTCTTAAATTTGAGATATTTTCACTGCATGGTTTTCAAAACTGTGAGCTTCTCTTCTTTACCTATTTGTTTAGATACCATTAAGTGTTGCATAAAGTGAGATATCCCTGGAATTCTAAATTTCTTCTAAAGAGAGCACAATCATGCACTGTTTAGTGACAGGGATACACTCTGAGAAATGAATTGTTAGGCGATTGAGTCATTGTGTGAACATCACAGAGGGTGCTTGCACAGACCTAGGTGGCACAGCCTCCTCTACACCTAGGCCCTAAGGTACAGCCTGCTGCTCCGAGGCTATAAGCCTGTACAGCATGTCTGTTCTAAATACTATAGGCAACTGTAACACAGTGGTAGGTATCTGTGTATGTAAATATATCTAAACATAGAAAAAGTACAGTAAAAATATGATATAAAAGATTAAAAAAATGATACACCTGTATAGGGTACTTAACCATGAATGGAGTTTGCAGGACCGGAAGTTGCTCTGGGCGAGTGAGTGGTGAGAGAATGCGAAGGCCTTGGGCGTTACTGTCCACTACTGTAGACTTTATAAACACTGTCCCACAAGCCCTCCCCCTGCTTCCTTCCAACAGGCTCAGAAATAGAACATTACAATTGTCAGGGTTGCTCTATGAACAGGGATGTAGACTTGGTTGGCTGGAAATATGAAGGACAAGCTAGCTGGGTAAGGGTTAGATCACCGTAACAGCGACTGTCAAGAGGGAGTGAGAGACGGCGTAAGCATCAGTGGGAATGAGAAATCAAGACGGAGAGATAAAGAAACTTAGGGAATTGTCGTGTAAATGTGGTTTTGTCTATTGCATGTTGGAGCAGTGGTCAGATTAAGGACCTTTGTGGTATTCATAGAAAAAGAGGTGTTTAGCATGGAGATGATATAGAATGAAGGACTCAATATTGTGACTTTGGAAATTTGTTTTTGGTTTCATCGACTTTGTCTGACTCAAAGGGCTCTCTCTGGCATTGAATTGATGGAAGAAATAAAACTTACCTATGCTTTACAGCATTACAGCCTGAAAATATTTCCAAAGTACAAGGACAGGCTGGTTTCATACTACCACAGAAAACTTTTACTAAAGTGACAGTGGCACTTAATACTTGTTAAGGTAGCTCCTGTGGACCAGTGTCCTTGTACACGATCTTAGGTCTTCAACAAAGAATTTACAGCAGTGTGCTCTGAAGACCATCAGGGTAGATTCGGGAAGGCTGCAGTGTCCTCTGAGTATATATTGCTGGGGAGACAGGCTCCTTGTACTGAAACAGGTTAATGGCTGACTGGGATATAATGTGTATGCTCAAAATTGAGGTGCTGCGAATGAGAAGGTATCTATTGCCAAGCTCACAGATGTTACTCCCATCAGAGAAAAGAAAAAATTTTCCTGAACCACATATCCTTACATTTCTTACAGGAAATTCATCTCCCTTAGAATTTTATGGGATCACCATTGTATATGTAATCCACTGTTGACCAAAACTTTGTTTTGTGGTGTATGACTGTCCTGTATTTTCAGATCTTCAATATGCTCCCTGAATTGCTTCACTGTCCCTTTCCTACTCTATACTTATCTTCTGGTAGAACTAAGCTCCAACAGGCTTGCTGATTTCCTGGGGCTCTCTAGGCCCTACAGTTGCCCTAAGACTCATGCACCTGGAACACCTATGATGGCCTCTCACTGAGGCCTATCATGATCCACTTGATTCAGACACAGAATGGCTATTCTCCTTGAACATGCCCTGGGGAGGAGTTCCAGTGAGGCCTGAAGGTGGATGACCTCCTCAACAAGAGAGAGCATTTGCTGAAAGGAAAAAGTGATAGAATAAAAAGGAAAAAGGAATCTAGAATAATGCTCTGTCCAACAGAACTTTCTGTGATGATGGAAATATTCTGTGTCACCCGATACCTCCGCTGTGGCTATTGAGTACCTGAAATATAGCTAGTGAGGCCAAGGAACTGGAATTTTAATTTTTTTAAATTTATTTAAATTTATATTTAAATAGCCATGCATGGCTAGGGGCTACCATGTTGGACAATGCAGGCTTAGAAAGAAGCTGTAAATGTTTCTGGTTCAAAAATTTATGGATATAGCGTTTTAAGATTTCCCAAACCCATTAGTTCCTTCCCTTTAGGGACTAATAATAAGAACCGAGAATTACAAGGCATGGATTAATTATTTTAGGGAGAATGGAAAGAGGGAGAATAGAGGTAGGCTTGGGGAATAAACTAACCCATGGAAGAAGCTATGGTAGCAGCTAGAAATGAGAAAGGCAGAAGTATTAACTATCTTTGGAAGAAGCGAGAGGGCAGAAGAAAGGAAGGGAGCTTAGAAAACCTGTCAGAGGTGAATGGCTGAGAGTGGGGGCTGCAGGCTGCCCATTGCTGAGGGAGCAAAGCTACTGCGAGATCACACTAACCAATACTATGAACTCAATTCTTTTATTCATTTTATTCAAATTAACTACTCATTTATTTTAAGTAATATCTTGCCATTTAAATACCTAAATTACCATGAGTAAATGCAATGTGTTTCATCTTGCTTAGCATAATCAAGGCTGTAATTTTTTTAAATGAATAGATGAAGTCTAATGTATGCATTTACTAGTTAATGATTTGAACACCAAAATGTGTGCAAAATGGCACACACTGACTATCTAGCCTTATATATTTTTTTCTGATCCTCCCTTAATTTATTGACTGAAAAAATAGGAGCAAAGTTCCCAAGGAACTTCCTGTTGTTTCTCTAGAATGCATGATGTCCTTCCCTTACCTTGACAGTAAGGGACCCTACCCTGCAATATACAACTTGAACATATTTACACATACACACACACACACACACACACACACACACACACCTCAGTTTTTTCATAAACCTTTGGGTAAATGAATGGATAATCTGAGTCTTTTGGGGGCTTACTTTCTCTCAGAGGAAATACCAAGTTTCTTTGATCCAGATTTGCCCAAATGACTTTTGTCTTCAGAGAATTACCAACATTTACTCTAAACTATCATAGATCTGTAAGTCCAGGACCTGAAACACATTCCCTTTGGAAAGTATAAGTTAATACAAAATTTAAACAATTCAAATTTGACTCACAACATTATTACCAGGATTCATTGCCTCAGAGAAACCATTACTATATCAGAGGGACTGTGGTAAGAATTTGTGAAAACTCTACAGGTTGATAAAAAAAACACTGATTCAATGGTGTTTGTGTAAGAACAAAAAAACACAAATAGCTATAAGAATACTCAAAGTAATATACTATATTATGTTTAGGACTTTAAATTGGGTTCTGAAAAGTCAAAAGTCAAAACTTGCTCCGTAAGTCTTTACTTAAACAGCTCAAGAGATTGGCAGGTTAGCAAATTTCTGCATATTAACAAGAAAAAAAAAAGCACCATTCAGGAAAAGAAAAACTGACATTTTGAATAAAATGTTTTTCAGAGAGGCTAGAAATTTTAGCATCTTTCCTTCCTCAGCTCTTTCAGAAAATTACAAGGGTCCAGGTACAGGTATAGTCACTTACGTTTGTCAAAGTGACATTTATCGAGTCTGCCCTCCATGCAGAAATGGGAACTGACATGGTGGCAGAGATTCAAAAGAACTGAAAGATCAGATCTTCCTCTCAAGAAACTGCATATGAAAAGAAATGAAAAAACATATTCATTGAATAGCACAGCAAGAGTATATGAATAGAGTAAAATCTCTAGGTACATAATTAATGAAGGCTCATTGAATAGAGGAATTAAGAGAACTGGGTCAAGTTAATCAGGGAACATTCTTATGAAGTGATTTTGAAGCCACACTTGAAAGGTGAAATAGAGTTTAATGGATTGGTACGAGAGAATACACCCCTCATTGGTTGCCCATCACCGCTTGAGGACAGGTGTAATTTGGGACCTGTATGTATATCCAGCGTTATTTATTATATGTACTGGTTAATGGTCTGACTGAAGTGACGAGGCATTATACGCAGAGGCTGTTTAAGTGGAATGCCACAGGACAGGCAGGGGACAGGGTGATACTCTGTGATCCTTCTTTTTGAATGCCAAGTTCTAGGACAATTGCAGATCAGCTAAAGGTACAGGTCCTTCTTAAGAAGAGGCAAGTGAGGGCAGGAAAACATGCTGTACATTTTGAAACAAGAGTTGCTTAAGAGCAACCTTAGAGGCACCAAGAAAGACAGGAGGACCCTTCAAGGGGAGCACCCTTCTGGACCATAGGGGTGGAAGTTACAGAGTGATAGGAATCCAGGTGTTCCCTAAAAGGTGGGACAGACGGCTGTTGTCCATGCCTGATTCTGCTCACATGAGATGGTCAGGGAGTGGAGGTGGGGTAGGGATGTTGGGTGGTGGAGAGAGCCATGAATTCAGGCAATTTTGATAGGGTGTAGCAAGTGCTGCAATAGGTAGGAGTGAGAACACGGTGGGGGATATTCTACCTGTGATTTTGGAGCCAGACTTGAAAGGTGAAATAGAGTTTAATGGATTGGTATGAAAGAATACACCCCTCATTGGTTGCCCATCCCCACTTGAGGACAGGTGTAATTCTACCTGTCCTCTACCTAGAATTACCTGTGTAATTCTACCAGTGGCATATCCTACCTCGAGGATGTGTGAAGACTTTGCAGAGCTGGTGAGTGACATTTGACTTTTGAATTGGGCCCTGGAGACTCAGCAGTCATTTTCTAAGTAGAGAAAGCAGGGTAGGCATTTCAGGCAGTGAGGCAAGCTGGTAAAAACAAACAAACAAACAAAAACGAACAGGATCATAAAAAAGGTGATGTAGCCAAAAAGGCTGAATCTACTCCTTGGAGGACAGGCCCCTTTCTTCTGGGTGAGGGAGAGAGAAGGAAGAAATTTTGGTTCTCAGACTTACGCGTATTAATGCCAAGCCGTATAATGAATCCAACTTCTAACTTGTAGGAAGTCCCACAGGCAGGAGAGCATGTGGGAGGCGCCATCAGTGCACCATCAGCAAAATCCAGGCTATGGCAAAATCTACTGGATAGACTTCCTGAGTCCTTCACCGAATAAATGGTAAGGAAAAGAAAAGGGTTGAGGGGGTAATTTGCAAGTTTAAAGAGGCTTAAAACATATCTTTTTTTTTTAATAGGCAAGACTAATCTATAGTTTTTATCACTTGAGTGAGAAACTATAAAGGAACACAAGAAAGACTTCTATACAGATCAGGATGATAATGACTTTGGGAGGCAGGGATGGGCTGTGACTGGGGCACATGAACGGCCCCTGGGATTGCTGGCCTGTTTATTAACCTGAATAACAGTTTTAACGGTGTTTGCTTTGATCATCCATTAAGCTACACATTTGTTTTGTGAGGTTTTTTGTATTTCTGTGTAAAAAGTTTTAAAACCTGAATGTTAGTTATGAGAATGTTTGCCTTAATCATTCATTAAGCTGTACCTTTGTTTCATGAGGTTTTTCTATATTTTCTCTATGAAAAGTTTAAAACATAAGGTAGCGAGTGATGCTTTCCTGAGAGTAGACTGACTTGCATGCAGAGAAGGGGATTACCTATGGAAGACACAACCCCAGTTCCATTTTAACTGAGCCTGAGTGACAGTGACAGGAAAGAGACCCAACACATGAAGGCGGAAATCAGCTCTGCCTCATCTCAGAGCTCCAGAACTCTGCCCGGTGAGCCATCAGCTTCCTCACTTGCCTTTTCCAAAGCAGCAACTTGTATTAAAAAAACACACGAATAACAACACCCATGACCCGGGTGCCTCTGGCCAGAAAGCCTCAGATCTTTGCATCCTACTTTGGTTAAGTACTTAATTTTATATAACTTGGCTTAAAGTATATTCATTAACTTTGCAGTTTGCCTAAGATTGGGTTCAGGGGTCTAGGGCAGAAAAAAAAAAAGAAAGCAGATGCATGAAAACCCATGCCTTTCTCCCTTCCCATTGTGCAGACCTGGTGTTGAGTTTCAGATCACATCTTCCAGTTCCTCCAACAGGTGTGCATGCTTATTTTGTAGTAAGGAGTTAAGCATCCCACACTGTGGATTCCAGCATTAAATGTACATGAGGACAGCCAGATGTTAAGCAGGAATAATAATAAAGCAATAAGTAATGTGGTTAAACAAATGTTCCCAGTTCCCGTTGTCTTCTTCAAACACCTAATGCAGATGTCTCTGACTTATTAGCCCAGCACTTAGCTTCTCTCTCTGCCCTTCCCCTGGCACTGGTGGAGGCAGCAGCGTGTCTTGAAGAGAGTGCTTTCCCATAAAGAAGACTGTCAGACTCTCTTAAACATAAACAACTAAAAGGAACAAAGGGCTATTTTCCTGTGTGTGCTGCTTCTGATACCAGTCCCCGTAGTAACTCTGGCTTGCTTGTTTTAATGAGTAAGGTTTGGACCTTGCTGTCCTTGTATGTATATTAACTCCTCACACAAAGGCAGGAGGCTATGGTGTGAATGACAAATCAAGGATCAGATGCTTCAGGTCAATCGAGCCTTCACAATGCACACTGTTCGATGTCATAGTCAAGGTCAATCGATACTGTAATGCCACTTGGCAGGCAGAGAAGAGGCTGAGAAAGAACCTTCAACGTTTGAAGGGGATTAGCCATCAAGCGTTAACCAACATGTGTTAACTATTTTTATAAAAGAGAGCCCAAGGGCTGGCCGAGTGGCTCAGTTGGTTAAGAGCTCACTCAAGAGTGCGACCTCTGAACAACAGCGGTTCGATTCCCAGCCCGGCCCTGGCTGAGCTGCCACTGACCTACCAACAGGTGGCAGGATGGCTCAGCTTAAAAAAAAAGAAAGAAGAGCCCACTTTGAGTGGTTCTCATGCTGAACCCTTGGATGGAATTTGTGGGAGAGTAAAACGTCAGCTTTCTAGGACCCTTTTGGAATGGTTCATTCCAGGTAGCCAAGCATTCTGAAATAGCTGGACATTTATCTAATTAAACACAAAATACTTTTAAAGCCATGTTGGTTGAAAAGGTTTCTGGGAAATATTTTACACGCTGTCCTGAATGGCCAGTAGAAAGATTCCAGAATTTGGAGGGCAAGAGAGCTGGAATACCATAGCCTTATTTTCTAATTGAGTGCCCTTGCTTATTATCTGTACTGAGCCTCAGTTTCTTAACCTGTAAAATGGACATAAATATACTCTCCTCTAAGTATTGGTAAACTGTACCACATGGTAAGGACTCCTCACTATTGGCTGCCCTTAGGCCACCAGACTGCTCCAATCTTCCATATGTTAAACATAGTCTGGGAAAATACCCATACATAGAAGGGGCACAGAAAAGATGGAAGAATACATGTGACTAAGTTGGAGGACGGCTGGTTTGAAAGGTCCTGGAGGGAGTCAGGGGGGTTGGGTAGGGCTGGCTGTGAGGGCTGAGTGGGCAGCATCTATGAGATGTGATTGAGAAGGTTCCCCTGCTCTCACTCGTTCCCATCTACCTGCCATAATCAGGACGCCTTCTTTGCAGTCAGGCATTACTTCTTTAGAGGTTTCCTCTTAAACAGGATCTTGGAGGATGTGGCAGACACCACACAGACCCCGCCTTCAAGGAAGATCTCACTACCCAGCTCCAAGGACTGTGATTAGTTGTGGCCTCCAATTCTTCCTTCAGGGTTGGCCACAGCTTTGAGCCAAGACCATAATCTTCTTGGGGCCAATGCCTGAGCAAATGGAGAGTAGTTGGGGGCATGTTTTTTTCTGGATGACCCCCAGCCAATGACTGAGGATGATGATGGAGCCAGGACCTACGTATTTCTGCCCAATGTCATTGTCAGTCTAACAGAGAGTAGCTTCCTGTAGGGCAGAGAAATTCTCATGTCCTCATCAGTCTGAGAGTTCTCTTTGCCCAATCCTGTTTCTTCCCTTTCCCATTCATAGGTGTTCCTCCCCAGTAAACCACTTGTACTCCTAACTCTTTCTCAGGACCTGTCTGCCTCCTGATATAGAGGGGAGGGCACACATCAGCTTGGGAGGGAGGAACTCACACAGCACAGACTAGTGAGTCAGTGACCAAGTGGTCTGAATGTTTGTGTTCCCCTGCCCCCAATTTCATGTGTTGAAATCCTCACCCCCAATGTGATGATATTAGGAGGTGGGGGCTTTGGGAGGCTTTGCCTTCATGAATGATATTAATGCCATATAAAAGAGCCCCAAGAGAGCTTCTTTGTCCCTTCTATGATGAGAATTAGACAGCCTGCAACCCGGAAGAGGCCCTCACCAGGATCCAACCATGAAGGCACCCTGACCTTGGGACTTCCAGCATCCAGAACTGTGAGAAATATTGGGTTGTTGGAAAGGTCATGATGCATTTTTGCAATAATAAACAGAGAAAAAATACATCATGATTTTTCCGACAACCTAATAAATTACTGTTGTCTGTAAGCCCAGTCTTTGGAATTTTGTTATAGCAACTGGAACAGACTAAGATACCAAGAATGGGGCAGGGAGCTCTGCCCAATTTAATGAAGACAAGAAAAAGTTATGAGGACACATTAGGGAAGATTTCCAGGCAGCCAGGGGACAGCTCCAAGAGCCATTAAGGGAGAGGGCAGTGCAAATGAACAGTATCTTCTTAACTATGGGGCAAGGACTGGAGTTTGAGGGTATCCGCTGGGGATACCCTCACAGATATCAGCCAGATACATAAGGGGGATACATAAGGGGGGAAGGGAAGCAGCTGAATAGTGCTTTACATAGATGATCTTCAACCGTGTAACAACTTTGCAAGTTTGATACAAATGAGAAAAAATGAAACGCACAGGGGTTAGGCAACTTGCTCCAGCTAGTGAATTGTGCAAAACTGATTGATTATAGATCCCTTACAATCCCTTGCACTGAGATGTCTCTAGAAAGAGTTAAATGAAGATTTATTACTGTTTTTGGGTCTGCTCAGCCTCTTTAGCCTTTGGAAATGGGCTGTCCATCATGTAGTCCTGTCTTTCCCATCGTGGGGGTAGGGGTGGAAAGGAGCGGCAGGATTTAGGCTGATCAATCAGATTACTCAAAATCACTGCGTTTAAGTGAATTCTCTGGGAGAGCATGTAACTGCAGGGAGGCAGTATTTTCAGGGATTAATATGGATGCTGGGGGAGAGGGTTCTCTTTTTTCTTACTGGGATTGGAAGCCAAAAGAGATGTAAATCTGGAGCTACTGGGGACATCTTTCCCACCATTTGGAGACAGCCTGCCTGAAGATGAATGAAGCTGTTGTGATGATGTAATTTAAGGACACTTTAGATACATAAGAAAAATGTATTCTTTTTTGTTTCCCTGAGCTATTTTGACTTGGGTCCCTGCTATTTATCACCTATGTGTTTTTTCACTAATACAATACCAGTTCTCCAAATTGTTCCTGGTACTAAAACTGATATTGCCTCTGAAAAGCATTCAGCTGCTAATCAAAACATAATGTGATTTTTCTGAAAAACAAAATATCTGCTTCTAATGGTCCTGGCTTAATATTGCTTACTCAGTGTTTCTTAACAAGAAACCAATTATAATCTTGTATGTGAATAAAAAAATAACAGCTTTTCTTAGATTTGTCAAGTAACATCATACCTTATTCTGACATAGAGTTAGGATATTCTATCTGGGAAATACCTACATTTTGTAAAAAGTTGAGCATGAAAGGAAAATAATTGAAATATAATCAGTGGGTATCAACACTGAACTGGATTTCTCAGGGTCTGAGAAACAATGAAAATGAAGATGTTTTAGATCATAACCCTTGGTCTAAACATGATGTACTTTTTCATAAGGTAAAAGAATGTCATTTTGAAATTGCTTATTAAAGATAAGTCTGAGCAGACATTTGGAAAAATCAACTCAGGAGTTAGCCCACCCAGGTAATGATTTGTTAGTGCAGTACTGCTGAGACCAGGGCGTTTTCTCATGTTCAGGAAGGGGATTTAGGTGACTCCCTTACAAGGAAGCCATCAACTTAAGCACAACTACTGTAGTCTACAGATACTCTATAATCTTGGAGAGGGGGTGGTGTAAGGACAAGTCTTAATGATTCCATACAGAATACTAAAATAGGAAGGTTGTTGAGTAGTAATCCAGGCCTGTACGTGGGATAAAGAGACTGTCTAAGCCTGAAGTCGCAGACTCCAATAACTGGCTTCACACACCCCTCCCGGCTCCTTCAGGCTCCACCGAGCTGCCGCTTAGTTTCACTGGCTTTATAAGACAATTGCATCAGCTGGTGGTTACGGTGGTTCTGCCCTCCCTCAAGTGCTGCTTCTTCCTCTCTGGTTCTAAGATAATATGTCTGAGAGGGTCTTTGAAAGTGCCTTAGAGCACTTCTTGTTTGAAAGGTTATGATTCCTATTGTACACAGCTACTCCTTTCTCCCAACCCTGCCGCTAAAGTTTGATTTGAGAGATGCAGTCAGTCCTTGAGCTCATCTGCACAGCCCCAAGCCCTCCGACTGCTAATTTGCTGACTTCCTTAGGCTCTCTGTTCTACTCTCTACCACTCTCCAACACATCACAGCTTTCAACAGTTCAGTTAACATGTTAACAATTACTGTACATTTACATGTACTTGGCCCTGTCTGAAGTATTGAGGATACAATAGTGACACGATAGACAAGTATCTGCCATTTTAGGGTTTATATTCTCTGGATAAGTTGCAAGCAAATACCGGTTGACAGGTGGGAACTGCCTCAACTAACTGCCCCACCCCATTCCATAAATAAACATCTCTATATCCACACACACCCTTCCCCACATCTTAGTAGAAAGGCTGTCTGTCTACCTGTTTAAGGCTAACCTTGCTACCTGACATATTTTCTATTGTATCCTGACTCCTCATGGAATTTTTCTCCCATAATCAATTACTGATGCATGGATCTTTGCTTTTTCCACTTTATTAGCTAGTTTCCCTTTGCATATAAATATACACCAAATACAAGTGAAGGCCTCAAACATCTCAGTCTTTGGGTGGTGGTAGACTAAAAAAAATAGGCAGGGCAATACAGGTGGTGATGGCATGACAGCAAATACACCTGTACAATTTACAGTACATTAATGCATTTTGTTCATGCTTGTGCATTATTAATCAGTTTCCTAGAACCCTTCTTGAACTGAAGAAAATTAAACTCTTGACAAATAGTGATCGCATGAAGACACTACCAACTGGTAAAGTCTTGGAAATAATAAAGCTCTTCCCAGCTGTTTTAGTCAATTCAGGCTGCTATCATAAAATACAAGATTGGGTGGTTTAAACAACATATAATTATTTTCCCATAATTCTAGAGGCTGGGAAGTTCAAGATTGAGTTGCAACTTTTTATTAGTTTTGAGAGTTAATCATTTTATTTCTAGTCTTCCTTTTTGAAAAACTTTTAACAAGCACAACAAATTTAACAAAATTTAAATTGTTGTTGCCTAGTATTGTAGTTCCATATTATTTTTAAGACCTCCAACATCAGTTATTATTATTAAAGCATTTTTAATTTACCCACAGAAAATGGGTCTCTTTGCTCAGCATTGCACCTAATTCCTTCCTTTTGGTTGAATTTCCTTCTTTCTGAAGTATTCCTTTTACTAGACCTTTCAGTGGGGGTATTTTTTTTTGTTTGTTTTTGTTTTTGTTTTTGTTTTTAGCTGAGCCATCTTGCCACCTGTTGGCAGCTCAGCAGCTGCTCAGCTCAGGCTGGGACTCAAACCGCTGTTGCTCAGAGCTCAAACTCTTGAGCAAGCTCTTAACCAACTGAGCCACTCGGCCGGCCCTCAGTGGGGGTATTTTTGAGTTGTAAACTCTTTCAGTATTTGTTTCAAATTGTCTTTATTTTGGCTTCACTCTTGAATGATATTTTTCAGGGTATAGAATTCTGGGTTGCCTGTTATTTTCTCTCATCCCTGTGAAGATTTGAGTCTATCGTTTTTTTTTTCCCATTCTATTTGTTGCTGATAAGAAATGTGCTATAAGCTATTCCTGCGTGGATACTCTGTTCTCTCTGGTTGTTTATGAAAATTTTCTTTTGATTCTTGCATTCTCAAGTTTCATTAATGTGACTCATTGTGCCTTATTTATATTCATCTTGCACGAGACTCAGAATGCTTCTTCAACCTAAAGATTAAGCGTTTAAAAATTCAGGAAAATTCTCTTTTCTTTTCTCAGATATCAGCTTTCATCCATTACCTCTGAACCAGGGGTCAGTAAACTATGACCCAAATCTGGCCATCGTCTGTCTTTGCAAGTAAAGTTTTATTGGAATGCAGCCATGTTTGTTTACGTATCTGCCCATGGCTGCTTCCCACTACAGCTGCAGAGCTGAGTACTTGTGACGGATTGTACATCCCACAAAGCCTAATGGATTTACTATTTGTTTCTTTACAGAAATAAAACTTGCAAAATCTCTGCCCTAGACTTTCATTTTGGAACTTCTATTAAATGTAAGTGGACTTTTCATTCTATCCCTTGTGTCTATTAATCTTTATTTCTATAATTTTATTTCTTCGTGCTGCATTCTTGGTAATTTTTTTTAAGTTCCGCATTTTTCTGTTATATATTATATAGCATTTCTCTCTATATATTAGTCAGTATTGGGCACTGGTTAGCTCAGTCTGCCATGTTTTCAGAACCAGAAGTCTGTCTATCCCTTTAACACACCTTCCTAACCAAAACACTTATGGCAGCTATCAACAAGTGATCTGATGTGTTAGGGGTTGGGGTTCTCCTGAGAAGCAGAACCAACCATATATATATATATATATATATATATATATATATATATATATATATATATATATATATATATAGAGAGAGAGAGAGAGAGAGAGAGAGAGAGAGAGAGAGAGAATGAGATAGCTCTTTTAAGGTATTGGCTCCCACAGTTATGGAGGTTGGCAAGTCCAAAATCTGAAGGGTGGGCCCACAGTCTGGAGACCCAGGGAAGAGCTAATGTTGCAGTTCAAGTCCAAAGGCAATCTGCTTCAGAATCCCCTCTTGCTTGGGGGACGTCAGTCTTTTGTTCTATTCAAGCCTTTAACTGGTGTGATGAGGCCCACTTACATTATGGTGGACAATTTACTTTCCCGAAAGTCCACCAATTTAAATGTTAACATTGCCTAAAAACACCCTCACAGAAGCACCCAGAATAATATTTGACCGGATATCCAGGTACTGTGTTACAGCTAATTTGACACATTAAACTGAACTATCACAAGTTCACCCTTTGTCAACTTGGCACCCATATTCACCTTCTTAAATCATACTTAATTTCCAAATAAAGATAATAGGGTCATATTTATCCTTAACATGATACAACTATTCTGCATGCAACCAAAATGCACTAACCCTTTCCCCAGAAAAGGATGCAAAATGATGTTTTTTCTTCTTCTTGATATCCCATAACTGAAATATTATGGTTTAAACTTAACAGTGCTTAAAATCTATAATATAAAGTCAGTATATCTTATGTTGCATGTTGAGGGAATATGAGAGGGAAGAAAACAAAGATATTTGCTATATACACATACACACACACAAACATACTCATAACAAAATAAGGAAGAAATACTCATGACAATTTCAGTCCTTGTTTTTGTAACTGGTCAGGTGGTTGTAGTTTGTATTTGTGACTGTCTTCCGCTATCCATTCCATATTCCTTTCTCTGTCAGCAAGCACCTCATCTGGTCACGGTTCTTTGCCTGGTGCGGTGAGCCAAACCTTCTTTCCTGAGGATCTGGGTCATAAGTAGTCCTTCTTGAATTGGGTTATAGTAATTTTCCACTGACTTTAATCACAGGACATGGTGATACTAACAGATGTCCTAAGGGATCTCCTGTATTTTAGGCACTCTTTCTTACCTCCACGTGACGTAGCAGTCTAATTTCTCCTTGATAGTCAGGATCAGTAACCCCAACCGGCACAATAACTCCCTTTTCTGCCTGTTGATTTAGAGGCATAAAAAGCCCAGAGTGACTGGGTGGCAACCTTCACTTCTAGTTCAATGGAATCATTATTGTATTCCTCATTTTGGAACTAAGACCACTAGTCAGCAGAGGATACGATCACAGGGACAGGAAGCAAAAAATTTGCTGGTCAGTCACTAAGGGTAATAGTGAGTGGTACCAATCCCATTGCCACCCTTTGATTTCTAGAGCCATGAATCCTGGCCATAGGAGAAAAAGAACCATGTATTGGACACTGATTTAGAGCACATACTGCCTCCTGGAGAACCTTGTCCCAGCCCCACAAGATACTGCCATCTAGCTGGTGCTATAACTGAGCCTTCAAAAGGCCATTCCGTTGTTGCTCAAGCCAGTTGCTTTAGGATGGTGGGGAACATGATACGCCCAATGAATTCCATGAGTGTGGACTCATTGCTGCACTTCATTTGCTGTGAGGTGATTTCCTTGACCAGAAGCAAGGCTGTGCAGACTACCGTGTCAATGGGGAAGGCATTCTATAAGTCCCCGGATGGGAGTTTTGGCAAAAGCGTTGCATGCAGGGAGGGCAAATCTGTATGCAGAATAAGAATAAGTGTCTCTCTTTTTTCCCCCTGGTACATGACATATGAAGTCAGTTCTCCTTTCTAAAACTGTATATAATCATAAACACCACTGATTGACTTGTCACAGTTACCAGAAATAAACGGAAACTGTGGGAAGCCATGAAAGAATTAACAGTATTTAAAAACCAGGAAAAACACAATAAATCTTTACATAACACCACTGAACCCACAAAAGTATTGAAGCATTCATATTCCATAAATCAACTTGAGTACAGAAATGACTGAGTTAAATCTCTAAGACATATACTCATTTCCCCTTGTGCTAAACACAGCCATCTTCTAAAAGGAAAACACCAATGACCCATATTTTAAACTAAAACACGCACTGCTTTTAGTAAAAAAAACCCACCAAAGTCATTTAATGCAGCTAATTAAAACTCCATTTAAGCAATTACAATGGGTAACAAGATCATAAAATCGTTAGGAAAGTAGGAGCTTGTCACCGAAGCTTCCAGATGATCTTATAGACTAGAAGTAGCCTGGTCAGGCTTCACAGACATCAGATAACTGAAGTCGCTAAACTCCATTAAGTCCTCAAATTTCAGTGTCCTAGTTTTGTCTGAAAAGCACTAGAGCAAAAAAGAAAAAGCTATGGTAAGGCAAATATACCATGACCCATGGTAAGGATTGGCCTGAAGTTTGAGGGAGAAAAGCTTAGTGTTGGTTCTATATATATATATATATATAAAAGCCATCTAGGTCAAGTACCTACGGAATACTTATACATGCTAGTGCTTTTCTGGCTCCTCTGGGGAAGAACAAAAAAAGGTGTTAAATACTATCAGATGTGTCAACCTAGTTGAAAAGACTTAAACATATGACAACTAAAGGCCAAGACTGTGTATTACATGGCCCAATCATGCAGTGCCAACTATTAAGGAATAAGGGTCTTCTGCATGACAGAGCACTGATTAGAAGTGGGGGCAGTGACTGCAGCTGATATCAGAGAATTGTAAGATGACCAATAGGCCTCCCCACCTTTTAGTTGATATTAACACCAGGGATGAACTCACATCCAAAAATACTATGTATATTTGTTTCTCATTTAGAGAAAATCTTTTTTATTTTATTTTATTTTTTTATAATTTTAAACCACCCAGTTATTCATGTTGCCTGGAGTGAGAACTTCCAAGGAGGGCTGGCTAGCCCTCCTATCCTGCTTCAGTTATAAACTCCATGCCCCAGGGATTGCAGGGGGAGGGTTGCTGTTATTTTTTCTCTGGCTATACCTGAAAGGCCTGGATCAGGCAGCCCAGAGCAGGTGATATAAAGCGTGAAAGGAAAGAGTGCCAAACAGCCTCTGCCTGAGGGCAGCCCATACCATGGTGTGCCCTTTTGCCAGTGCTATTCTCCCTAACTCTGAACCCCAGGGATCCCTGTGCCTATGCCTTTCAGCTGTGTCTCATCCTTTCCATCTTTCTGGTATCTGGGTGCTCCTTGACAGACTTCAGAGGTCAGCCTCCTGCTTCCAATTCTGTCAACTTTCTTTGATAGCCTTCATCACTTCTCGGACCTGAGATACCAACAGATCTTTCCTGTTGGTGGGACTCTGAGTCCTAAACACCACTGACATCTGAACTCACTGTGCCCTGAATTATTTCACTATGATGAACTGACATAGGAACATAATCCTTTAAGTGCTTGCCCTTTGGGGCACAGTGTAGGTGTTCTGCTCTGCTTTGCCTTTAAATGTGGCTGTTCCTCAGCCTCCTGTCCTTAGCCCATTTCTTGTTTCATATCCACACACTCTCCCTGGACAATCTTATTCACCCCCTACAGCTTCCACTTTCATCTTTTCTCTGATGAACCCCCAGTCCTTCCTCCAGGCTTCAGAGTATGGACTGGCTGATGATTTAAGTTGCAAGCTACAGAGGCTAACTTGAGCAGCCATGTAAATGATCAAAGATACTGTGTAGCTCTCAGGATTGTTGGAAAACAAGACTTGAAAATGGGCTGGAAGAAAGGGAGGCTAAAGTTAAGCCACAACTTTAGTCCAGGGAGATCCCTGCTGCCCCAAGCACTGGATACTGCAGTTTGCACTATCAGTGTTGTTCCTTAGAAAATGGGTATTTTGGCCACCTCCAGAATGAATCCTCCAGGGTCTTCACTTCTTTGAGTTACTTATTCCCAATTCAGTCTTGGATGGGTGCATTCGCTGGTGAAGCCTAGTTCATGTGTACATATCCTAGCTGTAAGGGGGCTAAGAAAGCAAAAATCTGGCCTTTAAGGATTTTATATTGGGATGTGGGCTATCTCTCATCAGGACTCATTCAATGTGAAATTTCCTACCTATACAAAGCAGGAGACATGGGCAATGGAAATAAATAAGGAAAAAAGGGAAAGAACGGAAGATAGAGGAAAGGAAAAACAAACACCCATCACAGAAACATTGATCCAGTTGCCCATTGTGTTTCATTAGATCACCTACAAACACCTCGAATTCTGTGTGTGCAAAAGTGAAATATCCATCCTTTACCCCAAATTACACCTCCTATTCTCTTTCCTTTCTTGGTATCTGATGGAACTCATTCATCTAGCCAGCCAGGCTTCTAAACTCAGAGTTATTCTCCCTCCCTTCATAAAGCCACTGGTCACCAAATTGTATGGATTATACATAATAAGTGTCTCTTAAATGCATCTTTGTTTCTGAAAGCCCACTATGTTTACATCAGGTCTAAAATTCATCAATTCTAGCCTAGGTTATACAGGCACTCCCTAACTATTCTCCCAGTCTCTGACGTCACTCACTCCATGGCCCTGTGACAGTTGCTATCCCATTCGTTATGGGGTTATTTGACTGTCTTCCCCTCCTCATCCTCTAGTTCTACTTTCTTCTGTTCTGTTAAATGACATCCTTTCAGTTATCTAAAAGTAGCACAGGAAGAGAACCATCTCTACATAAATGGAATTAAATTGTATTATCACAATTCAGATTACCACCATCTGCCTTTTCTCATCCTGAGATGTGAACTGCTATGGAGTTGCAGTGCTTTCCTATAAAACTGACTCCTAGGAAATAGTAAACTGAAAGGAAAAGATGACAGGCCAAGCACATCAAGTTTCTTATCAGTGTATCCTGACCCTTCTAGACCTTGACTATGGCATGGTGCTTATTCTCATTGCTGAGACAGAGATATGATAATAACTTCCTGGGTGGTACCCAGTGGGTCATACCTCCTAGTCTATATCCTTTTATGTGTCCAGCTCATTGAAACTGGGATGGACCTGTTCCTCACTTTAACCAATAAAATTTGGCAGAAGTGACCTTGTGCTAAGGGACTAAGTCTTGAGAGGACTTGGCAGCATCCATTTCTGGGAAAGGAAAGAGAGTAGGAGGTGTAATTTGGGGGCAAATGATGGGTATTTCAGTTTCAGACACACAGAATTTGAGGTGATCTAATGAAATACAGTGGGCAATTGGATATATGTCACTTGGGGGAATCTTGAACTACCATATTAGAAGTGTGACTACCCAGCTGGAGGTACCACACAGAGACCTCAGAGAGGCCACATGGAAAGAGAGAGGCTTTGAGATTCCATAGGGAAACAGAACACCCAGCTTCCCAGTGTCCCAGCTGTACCCAGTCTTCTAGTTGTCTCCACCATAGCACCAATCATATGAGAGAGCCAACATGGATGTTCTAGTTCAGTCAAGTCCCCAGAGGACCGCAGCCCCAGCTGACATCATGTCGAGGGGAACTGCCTGAATGAGCCCAGTCATGAGGGTAATAATATGGATGTTGTTTAAAGGCACTGTTTTGAAGTGGTTTCCTACACGGTGATAGAGAACTGAAACAGGGGTCATTCATTGTGTGTGCGGTCTTATTTAATTATTCATTCAGCTGAATTTCACTTCCAGGCATTTAGTTTGTTTTTCTGTGGGTTAATATTAGCTATTCAGTGCAGAACCCCTCTAGTTTACACTCAGCACAAGGCTTTGATTTTTTAAAAGATGGACTCATTTGATGGCCTTTATCAATATTTGAAGCCCAGAAAAGCACACACATAACAAAACCATAAGCTCCAGGGTATTAATTGAACTGTCTAGGTTTCTCCTGATCTTTTCTCCATCAGACTCAGCATAGCACAATTACCTTGACCCATGTAGATGGTTGTTGAAGACCCTGAAATAGATTGATCTGAAATTCCTTTGGCAAGAAATAAGGGCAATGATAGGTAAGAGGAATGAAGTTTTAATTTGGAGTAATTTTATGAAATAACAGGGAAATAAACCCATGAAATCAAATAGTGTTCATCACTTTTAAAGATGCTATCATCTGACCCACTGACAGAAGGTAGTGAACCCTATATTACGTTGACATTGCATTCCCCCTTATGTAGAATAGAGTTGCCACTGGGAAGCCACTACCTGACCAGGGACTATATTTCCCAGCACCTTCTGCATCTTGATGTGGCCATGTGACTAGTTCTTACCAATAGAATGTCAACAGAAGTGATATCTGTTCATGTGATGTCTTTTCAGAAGTCATTATGCCTTTTCCATGCTCTCTTTTCCCCTTGTGTTAGTTGGATATAAATGATTTAGAAACCTTAGGGTATGGTAGAACTCCCAGATAGAAGAAATCTTTTTAAATTAATTAATTAATTTTTTTATTAAAGATTATTGGGGTGACAATGGTTAGTAAAATTACATAGGTTTCAGGTGTACAATTCTATAATACATCATCTGTATATCACATTGTGTGTTCACCACCCAGAGTCAGTTCTCCTTCCATCACCAGGAAGAAATCTTGATGTCTGAGTCATGGCAAAGAAGAGAGTCATTTGCCAAGTAGGAACACCCATAGTGAAAAGTTACATAGAAGGAACACATTTCCGTTGTGTTTGAGGTTTTAAAAACTTGAGATTTATTCATCACAGCAGCTAGCATTCCTCTAATGAATATAGTGGTTTATTCATTTGAAAAAATTCATTTAATTTTGTTTTTTATTGATAAGATCATTCCTAGTTTTGAAGTTGTGGAGACACTAATTCATTTTCCTTAGCTTCTGTTGTCACATATATAAAATGGGGTAACTCTTTGTGTGTCATAGGATTATTGTCATACTAAATGAGATACTATAGTATCTTATTTATTGAGCATTGGCACAGGCCAGACCCTGTGCTAAACATTTTACATAGCTTAGCTCATTGGATCATCCCAATACACCTGTGAAGTAAGTTCTATTAATATTCATGTTTCATAGGAGCTTAGTGAGGTTAAGTACTTGCCTAATGTGACATGGCTAGTAATGACAGAGTGAGGATTTCAACCAAGACCGCCAAACTTCCGAGGCCATATGCCTAAGCACCAGGCTGCTCTGAATCGGACCAGCACAAAGCCTGACCCACAATAAATGCCTCCCAAAACATAAGTTTTATTTTCCTTCCACTACAAGGAAAGAGGCAATATAAAACATAAGTATAAATATATGCTAAGTGCACAGGACACACACACACACACACACACACACACACACACACAGCCTTATTTATTCATGCTTGTATCCAGCTTGATGTGTTTAAACTAGAAGTAAACTAGAAATTACTTGTATTCATTGCCAGTGCTGCTACACAGCCTAATAGATCCTCTCAACTGAGAATGTTACTATTTTGTGCTTATAGCCCAACATCAGCCACATGATCAAAAGGAGCAGTAAGAACACCAAGGAAATGAATCCCAAAATGATTAATGCACTTTAAATTTGCTTGTGAAACATTCATGTTATCGACCTGCTGGACGAAAATTGACAGAAATCCACCTCAGGATGGACATTACTACAGGAAGTGCAGGAATACTGGGTCCCTAAAGACTTTCTTATTTCATTTAATATACCACAAATTTCTTGAAGCAAACTCAGTTAAAATATCCAATCTGAGGTACACCTTAGAAATAGATGGACCTATATATTATAGTTTGGGTCATGCAGCATTTTATATACCTGAAGTTCTTTTTTTAAAAAATTACAAAACATAATAGGAGTGCTAGTGCTTTCTCTAAAGTCATATCACCTATTATTAGATTGTCTACAGAACCAAGCTCAGAGTGCTTTTTCAGAAAGGGGCAGCAATTTTCCTCATTCTAATTGCTTATACCAAGAATAATTTGTCATCTGGGCTCCGGAGCTGCTGAACCACTTTCTTCTTTCGCCTGAAGTTTCATCACGACAATATGCTTAATCAATGTTTGCTGATGTTTATGGTCTAATGCTTACTGACAGCAGGTGCAAAAAAACAGTCAATCCCCATCTGCATAAAAATCTTCCTTAAATTCCCCAGCATGCTGTTTTGCTGTAATTTTGGTAGACAGGTGATTTTTCATGGCACCATCATGAGTGGATTCCCCCCATAGCTGGCTCCATTCCCTCCCTGCTGTCCCCAGAAGCTGTGCTTTACTTGCACTGCTGCGTGGTTGCCCCTTCCAGGCTATCTATTTGGCTTGCTGATGAACTCTCCTTAGTGCTTGGTTTCCACACGCTGGTCCAGGAAATGGACTTTGTCCCTGAGCAATTTAGAACTTGTTTCTAATCCATCAGTTAAGCCAAGCCAGAGGTGGGTGATGAGATTGCACCTTTTGGATAACAGCAGAGACCCTAAAATAGCCTTATTGACTCAAAGGATCTATTTCCAGTGGTATAGGATGGATGGGAATTTAATCGAGGGAAGTCCGTTAACCTTAATGAGAGTCCCTTGGCTAATTACCCATCAAGGCCCTGGAAATGTGCATCTAACGACAGCCTTCTCCTCTTCATTTGCTTACTGAAGCAAACGAGGTGGCGCTCCTTTCTGCTCCCCATTAGGGAAGAACGGTAATTTGTAAGCTGAAGACAGCATAGGGTGCTCCAGGCAGGTATTTTTTTTTTTCTGCTTTGGCTTCTTCATTTTCGTTAACCTTAGATTCTTTCAGGCAAAGGGAACAGTTTCTAATCCCTTTGTGCTGAGGAGAGAGAAGGAAGAAGAGGGCTCGGCCTCTTGCCATTGACCCCTCTAGGTTATCGGTGTTTCCATGTGTATTCCTGACCTGCCAATATGCAGGATTGCGCTGAAAATCACATGAGCCCTGGTGGAGATCTTAAATTTTTAAATATTACATGAAGTTAAGGCACTATTTTACTCTGTAGAACTAAAATTTTGGTAGCACCATGCCTGGACAGTGGGCGTCTTTGAATGTCAGGCAGCGAAAATAAAGGCAGCAGAACTAAACCTCAACATTAAAAGGCTGTTTTGTTTGCTTGTTCCTGAGACGTGGAAAATACACAACTGCCCTCATCAGAAACACTTCAAAGACTCCCTGAGGACATGATACCCATTTTAAAATGTAACTGAGTTGTGAGTACAACATTGCTTTTTTGTTAACGCGGTTTTCCCCCTACCACACATGATTTCTAAAACACTACATGAAGATCTTGCTAAATTAGCTTAAAGAAACAAGAAAAGGGGATGGGGGTAGAAATCAAGCCCCTCCGGGGGTTCAAAGGCCAGATGTAAAACGACAAGCAAGGGAGAATGAAACAAAGCCTTGTGAGAGAAATCTCAACACAAGATGCATCAGAACCAATAGAAATTCAAGATCAATTGTGTCAGCAGATCAAAGACAAGACCTAGCCCAGTGAAGAGTATTAACTATTATCAGGGGAGATGCATCTTACTTATCAGAGTGAAATAGACGCTTTGCTTCTCTGTGATGATCAAGCTGGCTTTTGAATAATGAAAAACAAACTAAGCAAAGTAGATACATTTACCCATGGATTGGGGTTAGAAATTGAGGAAAAGGTATATTCACTTTATAAAAGGTGTTCTAGAGAGCTTAGTTAGGTACTAGAGATTTTAAGAGCCTAGAGTTCATCATCCCTGGTGGGGGAGCGATTCTACCCAGACAGGATCTATATCCCATTGACAGGTATTGTGTAGGAAGATTTCTTCTGACTGCTTCATTGAGTAGTCCTTGCTGCTTATCTGGCAGATAAGCAGAAAACCTGTTCCTCAATTTTAATTTAGCTGACTTAAATAAATGTATTGTTGGCTGAGATTCAGGACCATGGGATAATGGTAACAGTCATGGTTAGCCTTGGCAGAAGCAACTGCACAGATTTGTCCAGACTCTATTTAGAGACCTGCATGAGACAGAGGGTGACAGACTGCCAGCACTCTGTCTAGCTGCCAGGAGTCTATATTGATTTCCATACTGGAACATTTAAAACAATGCTCAAAATGAACCATACTGTTCATGCGTTACAAGTGATGTGCATACCTAGGAAAGTGAGAAACTTACCACATATGAGTATAAAATTGAAACCATTGCTCTCTTATTAAGACAAGACAAGAACCCATATTTCTGATGGCATATGGTCGATAGTAAAATAATCCTTGAGCCTAAGGAACAGAATGATGCCAACAGAGCTAAAACATCATGAACAAGTGTGATTAAGCAGATGATTCAGAATGCAACTGAACTATCATATAGCCGTTGTCAACAGGTAGAATAGAGGAAAATGGAAGAGTTTAGTTATTAATTGAATATTTGCGTAAGCTCTGTAATGATATTGGGAAGTAAATTATTGTCACATGGGGTAATGGAGAAAACTGAACCACAGAGGAGTAAGATCAGCTGATTTGCTCTGCAAAATGAGTAGGTGTGCCTTGGCTGATAATCCAGTTTCTGATCTATTGGTTACTTCATTGTAACATAGTCCACACTCCTGCTTAGATACATATTAGGATTTTTTTAAAAAACACAGATAGTCCCTATAAGTTCACAAATAGCTTGATGTGGAAAATTATTTCCTTGAGTATCTAGACAGCTAGTCCTTCCCCAATCCATTAAAAAATCTATCAGCTGATAAAGTTTAGGCAGAGGATGGGTGAGAAACCTTAAGATTTGAGATTAAATTTGGTCCTCCCTTAATTTCTTTGTCTTGAACAAAAAGAGGATTGTGAATCATCACTGAGAAAAATTTCTTCAATAGAGAATGTGTAACACCCACAGCAAATCATCTAGCACCCTTGTTAGTTGTTGAATGAGGATACAAGAGGAATTAAATGAATAACTCAGCTAACTAATTAGTTAAAAGTGTTTTAAAATCTCCCCATCTGATTGTGGACTCACCTATTGCTCCTTGAAGAACTTTAAAATTTTGCTTTATATATATTTTAACCCTATATTGTTATATGCATACGACTTTCACATAATTTTTTCCTTCTGGTGAATTGAACATTTTATCATTATAAGGTGTACCCCTTAATCTTTAATAATACTTTTTGCCTTAAGTTTTACTTTCTCAGATATTAAAATAGTCACAGTACTTTCATTATGGTTAGTGTTTGGATGCTATATTTTTTTACCATTTTATTTTGATCTTTCTATATCTTTATATTTTTAATGTTATCTCTCATGAGCATTATATGTATTATTATTATTATTATTATTATTATTATTATTATTTTTTGTAGACCTTGGCTGGTGATCTTTGTCTTTTAACTGAGATATTATGTTCACTTAATGTGATTGCTGGTTTATTGACATGTAAATCTACCATCTTGCTATATTCTTTCTAGTCCCATCTTTCTTGCTACTTTTGGGGTTGATTAGAGTAGTATTTTAAAATATTTTATTAAATGTATTGTGGTGACATTGGTTAGTAAAATTATATAGGTTTCAAGTATACAATTTTTTTTAAAAGATTTTATTGAGGAATTGGGGGAGGGAACAGCGTTGGGGAATCAGAGAAGGGGAACAGACAAGTTGCTGTCCTTTTTTCTTCATTCTAGTTGTGGAGGATGTTGCTTCACTGACCCATGTTGGTATTGTGATCATTGTGCTCTTCCTGGGTGAGAGAGTCACTTGCCAGCCATCAGATGGGTGCTCATGGCAGCTCACAGAAGCTCATGCTGGCTGCCGGCCACTCATGGTAGCTTACAGCAGCCCACTGCAGCCCCACTGCAGCCTACACCGTCGCCGGCCACTCACAGCAGCCCAGCTGCAGGTCAAGCTATTGTTCACCATCTTAGCTGTAGAGGGTGCAGTGTCACTGGCCCATGTGGGATCTGAACTGGCGGCCCTGCTGCTCAGAGCTCATGCTCCCAAGCCAACTTTTAACCAATGAGCCACTCGGCTAGATTGACAAGTGTACAATTTTATAATACATCATCTATCTATTGCATTGTGTGTTCATAACTCAGAGTCAGTTCTCCTTCCATCACCATATATTTTACCCCTTTTCCCCTCTTTTCCCACCCCCCTACTCCCTTATCCTCTGGTAATCATTAAACTGCTGTGTGTGTCTATGAGTTTTTGTTTGTTTATTTGTCTTGTTTGTTTGTAGCTTTCAGTTTTCTATACCACATATGAGTGAAGTCATATGGTTCTTGACTTTTTCTCTGACTTATTTCGCTTAGCATGATAATCTCAAGATCCATCCATGTTGTCACAAAGGATAGTACTTTATCTATTCTTATGGCCAAGTAATATTCCAGTAGAGTTATATTTATTATTCCATTTCTCATCCTACTTCCTATCTTGGGAGCTGTTCTGATTATCCATTGTTACATAACAAACCTCCCCAAAACTTAATAGCTTCTGGTGACCATTTTAGTTTATTTGGCATGATTTTGTAAGCCAGGGACTTAAGAAGACCTTAGCTGGGCAGCTTATTTCTGATTCACATGGCATGATTGTAGGATCAACTCCTAAGATGGCTTCTCTACTCATGTATCTGATGCCATGGTGCCACCCGGCTTCTCTTTTTTTCTCTCTTTCATCACATGTGGTGCTTCATTCTGTAGAACCTCTCCACTTTGCTTGTGCTTCTCATGACATAATTGTTCAGGATAGTCCCTCTTCTTATGTGAAACCTGGCTACTATGAAGCAGAAGTAGAAGCTGTCAGGCCAGTTCACAGCTTTCCTGGAATTGACACAGCATCATTTTAGTCGTATCCTACTAGTAAAAGGAGTCATATGGTCCACCCAGATTCAAGGGAGTGGAGAAATAGAGTCTGTCACTTATCAAGGGAGGGGCCAGTTCACATTGCCAAAAAGCATGTGGGAAGACAGATATAGCTGTGGCCATCTTTAGAAAATATAGTCTACCACAGAATATACGTTATATGCAGTTATACATTTCTTTACTATTTTTGTTTGTTTTAGTGCTTACTCAGAGATGAAAACATGTATGAGGTATGATTAAAAGATATGGTGAGTGTCTAAATTAAAAAAAAATTATTACAGTAAAAGACACATTGCCATTAATCCCCTCAAAATGCTCCTTGCTTTGAACACACTTATCCCATCATTCTTGCTACTTTCTGAAGTAGTTCTGGAAGTCCTCTTTTGTGAATGTCTTTACTTCATCCTCCATCATGACAACAGTCAGTGTCACACATCGCTACTGGTATGGCACTTTCTGTCAAATAAAGAAAACATTATAGTGTGTCCTCATGGGCCTCATTCACTGAATCTGGCACCATGTGACTTCTGGCTCTTCTCCAAAGTAAAAATGACCATGAAAGGAAAACATTTTGAATCAATTCAGGACATTGAGGCAGCCATGACAGCGCAATTAAAGACACTCATGAAAGAGGACTTCTAGAACTGCTTCAGAAAGTGGCAAGAATGATGGAATAAGTGTGTTCAAAGCGAGGGGGCATATTTTGAGGGGGCTTAATGGCAATGTGTCTTTTACTGTAATAAATTTTTCAAAATTTAAACATTCATAATAATTTTTGATCACATTTCACACACTGACTTATGGTGTAGAAATTAATACTTTTATCTTTTCCTAGCCAATGCAAAGACCTTACTTACATATACACTATTGTTGCTGTGTATTTTAATTTTTTATCTAGTTTAAATCACATCAGAAATTATTATCAATGTTTTATATAGACAGTGTTCATTTATATTTTGTCACTCATTTGCTCATTGGTTGTTTTCGTTCCTTTCTGTATTTTCTGAGCTAATTTTCATTGTGTGTCTTTTAGTGTTTCCTATAATATGTCTCTACCAGTAACAAATTCTTTCCTCCCCCCTCACCCCCCCCTCCCTGGTATGAAATTGTCTATATTTCACTTTCATTCTTGAAGGATATTTTTTTCTTGACATAGAATTCTATTTTACAGGTATTTTCTTTGAAGGTATGATCAGTTCATTGTGTTTTAACTAATTGTTGTTTCTTTAAAGATCATATGACT
>NW_017731529.1:2053238-2054793 GCF_001890085.2 Hipposideros armiger
CTATATAATTTAAAATAATTATTGAGCAACATCTGGTTATAAGATAGTACAGGCATACCTCATATTATTGTGCTTTGCTTTATTACACTTTGCAGATAATTACATTTATTTATTTATTTATTTATTTACAAATTGAAGTTTTGAAGCAAACATGCATTAAGCAAATCTGGTGCCATTTTTCCAACAGGCTCAGATGATGGTTAGCATTTTTTGGCAATAAAGTATTTTTTAATTAAGGTATGTATATTGTTTTGTTAGACATAATGCTATTGTACACTTAATAGACTACAGAATTATGTAAACATAAGTTTTATATGCACTGGGAAACAAAAAATGTGTGTGACTCACTTTATTGTGATATTCACTTCATTGAAGTGGTCTGGAACTGGGTCGCAATATTTTGGAGGTATGCCTCTATGTAAGTTCCACAGGGAACACAAAAATGAGTGTCATAGGCTTCCCTTTAGACTAAAGTCCCCCCCCCCAGGAATTTACCATGATCTGTTATATAAATCAGATTTCTACTTAATATCAAGTTATATTTTATAAATCCATAGTATAACAACACAGAAGTGTGGTGCTTGTCAGAAACAGGCAAATGCCTCAATGAAACAGAAAAGAAAGCCCAAGAAAAGACTCATGAGTACCTGAAAACTTGGTATATAATGAGGTGACATCCCAAATCAATGTAGAAAGAAGGAGTTAGTTAATAAATCATGCTGGGACAAATGGCTTTCTGTCTGAAAAAAATAAAATTGACCCTCTACATCAAGCAGAGTAAAAATCTAAGTGTAAAAAGTAAAATGATAAAGTTAATAGAAGAAAATGGAGGAGAAAATCGTTGTGACCTTGAATAAGAATTTCTTACACAAGACTCAAAAAAAGCACAAACCATAAAAGGAAAAATGGTGAGTTTACATCAATATTAAAGATTGCTGAATAACAAAGAGAACCATGAGTAAAGTTAATAGATGAGTAACCTTCTGGGGAAATATATTTGCAGCATCTAAAACAGACAAAGGGTACACAATGGACACAGCATACATAAGTAGTATCTCATTCAGGTCTTTACTCAAATATTACCACCTCATCGAGGGCTTCCTTGACTCTCTATCCAAAATACCACTGCCTCCTATTGGGTTGTCAGAAAAGTCATGACTCATGTGTGCAACAGATGGCACTAATTCAGTTTTGGAAGTACTAGGGTCATTCGCATCTATGTCATTGCTATGTCATTTGACAGCTGACAGTTCTAGTTTCATTCTAAAACAACTTGAGCGATTTGGTTGAGTTTTGGAAATTTTACAACAAATTGAAGATGGAAGATCAAACTGCAGTTTTGCCATATTTTACTGTTTTACTTCCATAAAGGGAAGAACACGCATCAAGCTTGTGAAAAGTTGCCTAAAGTTTACGGTGACAATGCTCTACAAGAACGTCAGTGCCAATGATGGTTCACGAAATTCCGTGCTGGTGATTTTGACCTCAACGACACCCCTCAGTCAGGGAGACCCACCAAGGTTGATGGTGACAAAATAAAGGCGTTGATCGAGTC
>NW_017731529.1:2058963-2062864 GCF_001890085.2 Hipposideros armiger
CTTGGGAATCTATACACCAATGTCAGTGCCTAGTTCCTCTTCAAAGCAATTTTGGAACTCTTTTTCTGGAATGGCCATCAGAGCTGTTGTAGTATTACCCTTGATGTCCTGAATGTCATCAAAATGTCTTCCTTTCAGTATTTCCTTTATCTTCGGGTAAAGAAAGAAGTCATTGTGGGCCAGATCAGGTGAATAGACAGGGTGTTCCAAAACAGTTATTTGTTTACTGGCTAAATACCCCCTTACAGACAGTACCATGTGAGCTGGTGCATTGTCGTGATGCAAGAGCCATGAATTGTTGGTGAAAAGCTCAGGTTGTCTAACTTTTTCATGCAGTCTTTTCAGCATTTCCAAATGGTAAACTTGGTTAACTGTTTGTCCAGTTGGTACAAATTCATAATGAATAATCTCTCTATTATCAAGAAAGGTTAGCAACATTGTTGCAACAAGTTCATGAACCTAATTGTCAGGCCGTGTATACACATTTGAGGGGGATTTAGTTTTCCATGTTTTAGCCTGTCACTTTCAACTACACCATAGGACCTCAGAGTCACAAGACAACATTTTCAGAAAAGAGAGTTAAGGGATGAATTTGTTGTCCTTCAGTATTGCTATAGAATTTAATATCTGAAATGTATTTTGAAAGCATCTACTAGATAAGATTCCTTACAGCACTATAAGAGGCTTTCACTTAGTGATGAATTGAAGTTTTAGGATAAACTGGATTGGTCAAGTCTCTGTTGAAAGTGAAGTTTTTCTGACTCACTGTCCTATACTTCATCTTCTGGTTCATGCTGCTTCTTTCAGTCTTTAAAAATCCTATAACTTGTACAGAGACACAGCTTGCCAGCTGGAACTAGGGTTATGGCAAACTAAGTATTGACATCATCTGGCCAAACATAGAGCCAAGGAAATGAACATGCCTGATATATGTGTGTTCTGATTTACTTTGGAACACCATTTCATGGCTCACAAAAAGTCAGTTGTACTTTTTCCATAGCAGCCCCCAAAACCCACATACTACTGGCCAAAGGTTAGGATGTTATAAATGGTAAAGAAGGACAGGAAAACCTGCTACATCCTATGTACTCTGAACTTTCTGTTTAGGGAGAGAGTATATATTTGGTGTGTGATGTTTTGACTATTTTAATACCAGGGTTTCCATTCTTGACTGTGTGACTTCACCTGGTTATAATTTGCATTTTACTGAAAGCGTCAGTGGAGCACTAACCCCTTTGGAGACATTACCTCATCAGTCCTCCCCATGGTCATTTGGGCGAGATGTGGCCAGGCATGTTGGGGAAGAGAAAGCAGAAATCAGGCTTTTCTCTCAGGAATGCTACTCAGAGGCTTGAGTCCCAGTTCCGATAGGAAAGTGGACTCAATTATAACATGTGATGTGACTGGTTCCTTGGTAAGAGACTCAAAATTCGAAGTCCATTGTGGGGCTCCTGCACCTGGGGAATCATCAGGGGGTAGCTCCTTTATTTCAGGGCACCCCCTCTTTCTGATCCACACAGTGAGTTCAAGGTACCTTCTGGTGGGAGTTCTGTTCTTTGTCTTTCTCCCCTGTACGATTTCTGTAATTCCCCATCCCCAGCATATCCCAAATCCTTTTTGAATTTAGCTCAAACATATGAACTATCTTGTTTGGTCCTCTAAATGTCAACCTGTAGTATTTCATTTCTTTGTTCAAATTTAAACTTTTTATCACAGGGATGGTATTTTATGATTTCTGCCATGACTCACAGCACCTGCCTGGCACAGCACAACTCATGCCCACTTCTGCCTACCTCATCCCTCTTTATCCCTTTATCCAGTGCTGTTTTTCTGATTTGTGCCTACTGCTCAGTGTGTGTCTTCCCCAGTCCAAAGTAACTTCCTTAAAGGAAGGAACGTTTCCTGTTTTGGTCATTGCTGCATTCCAAGTGCCTAGAATAGGGCCTGGCACATAGAAGGCCCTCAATAAGCATTCACTGAAGAACAGAACCAATGTTTATAGGAAAGGCTTAGTAGAGGCCTGGAGATATACATGGTGCCAAAAAATGTATACACATTTCAAGAAAGGAAAACTGTATTAAAATTGTAATATCAATATATACCGATAACAAAAGGTTAATACAAGTCACTTTTGACTTTTGCAATTACAAGAGGTGCTCAAAGTGGTTACCATCAATGCCCATACACTTATGATTACGGTGAACTACTGCTTGAGCAACATTGACCATAGCTTACATTTTTTTTGCACCCCTGGTGTGTGTGTGTGTGTGTGTGTGTGTGTGTGTGTGTNAAATACATCATGACTTTATCGACAACCCAATATTTATTCCCTTAACTTACTTTATTTTCCTTTATGACACCTATCAAAACTCAACATTATATGCTTATTTGTTCATTGTTCTTTTCTTCAATAAATTCTAAGCTCTATGAGATAAGGACTTTTTGTCGCTTTTGTTCACTTTACTGCCTTAGCACCTAGAACAGTACCTGACACATAATAGATGCTCAATAGAAATTTGTTAAATGAATGAATGAGTAAAAAAAACCTTCTGCAAATGGACATGAAAAACAGCAGAATCCCATAGAAAAGCATCAAAGGAGATGAGTAGGTAATTACCAGAAGAGGAAATCTCAATGGCCATTAAATATATGAAGACATGGTTAATCTCGTATAAAAGCCATGTAAATGAAAAGAAGTATGAAATAACATTTTCTATCCATCAGATTGGAAAAAATTCAGAAGTCAGAAAAAATAAAAAAGGAAGTAGAAAAGTGGAAGTTCTGAAGCACAGCTAGTGGGAGTGTAAATTGGTGTAGCCATTCTGGAGAGCCATCTGAAAGTAGTCAATGAAATTGTGTATACATAACCTACAACTCCCATGGTCCCACTCCTGGATGTATACCCAGAATAACTCTCATACTGATCCAAAATGGAAGTGTCTGCAGATGTCAATGGAGGCATTGTTTGTGGTAGCAAATTGTAGAAAACACTCTACATGTCCTTTACCAGAGAATTTGAGTGTTATAGTATGTTATATGCATGCGATGGAATATTGTGTAGCAGTCAGGTGTAAGAAACTAAATTTACATATAGTTACATGGAAAGAGTTTTTATTTTCCTTTTCCTCATTGAAGTAATAGAATGTTTAAAACTCAGAAATTATCTAAAAGCAGGTAGACAAAAATCAGACAATATAAGTGGCTCTCTGTTGATTGTATATTTCCTCTGAGTCTGTGCCTCTTGGTAGGAAAAGATTCCCCCAACTTAGATAAAGGCTTCCTCTCCTTCGCAGTTGTCCAATCTTAAAATCTGCATGATTTAATCAGTTTGCTTATATACTTATTTTAATTTCAGGGGGCTCATTTTCATTTGCTGTCTCTGATCTGTTTTAGATTCTGTTTAACATCTACTTTGGGGAATTATGAGATATCCGGTGTTGTTCCCGGGTCTTAATTTGCATCATAGCTTTAAGACTGGATGAAGTTTACTAGATGAGGTCTTCTCCCACTGGGAATCTTATTAAAATGCAGATTTGGATTCAGTAGGTTTGGGAAGAACCTGAGATTCTGCATTTTGGACAAGCTCTCGGGTGTGGCCAACACTGCGGATCCTCAGACCATACTTTGGGTAGCAGGGTTCACCTGGAATGCCTTGTGGGAAGGGTTATTTTTAGGACATCTGAGAGCTCACCCTGGGCCCAGTACAATTCCTGAACATGCACATTTAGCAAAAGATTGCTGAGGGGCCCTCTGGGGATACTGCACTATGTGGTGTTACAAGGACTTGCTTTCTAGTGCCACCCTGGGAAAGGTGAACATGTTCCTTCAAAGAGCTCAATGTGTGGCGTGCTGGGGCTGGACAATACCTGAGCCGGCTGTATGCATCTCATTCCAACACCGT
>NW_017731529.1:2066464-2068258 GCF_001890085.2 Hipposideros armiger
GTATATGTTATTATTGACTGTTGGGGTCTGGTGCTCTGCTTTCTGTGCTCTGATTCTCTTTTTAATTTTGTCTCAGGCTGACCAAGCAAAAGATCACTATTGATATGTTTTGGGTTTATAGGGGCAATGAACTCCTTTTAAATGGAGAATAGATGATGGAGGGCAGAGAAATATCAGCTGAATTTCATATTAAGAGAAGATATGTGTCCTGGCACTGAAGAGTGCTTTTCATACCAAATGACTTAGCAAAATGTGCCACCTGATAGAGCAGCTAGAGAGACTACCACTGAAATGCTAACAGGGAATAGAATACTTTGCATTTCCTTAGACCCAAAGACCCCCAGCACAAGCAGGGTTCTAGGTGAGGAACCTGGAGAGATGAAGTAATCTACTCAAAAACTGCAAAAACTGCACAGCTAAATAATGTCTGAGCTGACTTCTAGTCAATGCAGCACACTAAGCCATCTTTAAGAAGTATGTACTGAAAAATAAATCTACTGGGACCCCATATCTAGTAAGCGTCCATGGTTTCCCAGAATCCTAAAAGTATCTTAGCTAGTTTTACAGTCATTAATCATGTAGAATCACGTGTGCCATTTTGTATAGCTTCTGGTTGTATCCACTCAGACGAGGTTATACCTGGGTGTAGATAAGTGAGGCAAACCTTTCAGGAGGACAGAAGGCCCTAATATTACAGACCACCTTAGTAAAAATCCACATGTTCCAGGAGATACTAAGATTTCCAAAGCCTGTGAGCCCACAGATCATCACCCTGGTGGGCGCTTTTCAGAACCCGAGCTGTGTGGCTCCCTTTTGAAAAGCTGAGCAGGGATAGAATCTGATACTTGTTACCAGGCTGACAGCTAGAGTGCTGCTTCTTGACAAGGAGCAAGGCAGAAACGCTGTACATTTCACCCAAGTGGGCTCTGATCTAAGGTAATGCTCTCCTTCTCTACTCGGAGATCATGGTAATCCCTGCCTGTAGGATGGCTTTCTGATCTCATCGCCTCTGAGGCTGTGCATGTGGACAGAAAAGAACACTGGAGTGAATCTAAGAGGTTTAGAAACAAATTAAAACCTCTGTTCCAACCACTGGAATCAAGTTAATACTCTTTATGGGTACTATAGTATGGAAATACTAACTTTGTTCAGGAATAGACTACTTAACAATGTGTCTTTCTTAGTGGAAAGGAAGATAGTGGCAAGGCACTGCTCATTATCATCTATTTGTTAATCTTTCTCTCTCCTCTGCGGTCACTCTTTTATCCATCCTCTTCCCCTGATTTCACCTTCTCTTTGCTTGCTCCCTCACCCTCTCCCTCCCTTTCTTCCTTCTTCCCACCCTCCCTTCCTTTTCCCTCTTTGCTGCCTGGGTCTTAGACCTGCCTAGGACACTCACAGTCATCTTAGTTGTCTCAGCAGCAGGCAAGACTGAAAGAAGTTCCTGGTCCCTTTGTACAGTTATCAAGGTGTTCTTCAATGCAGTCATTTCTCTTTATTCAAACAGAATATTCAGGAATGTAGTTTCCTATTGCTTCTGTAACAAGTTACCACAAACTCAGTGGCTTAAAACAACACAAATTTATTATCATTTCTGGAAGTAAAGAAATCCTAAAATTCTGTATCATCAGGGCTGAGCTCCTTCTGGAAAATCAATTTCCTTGCCTTTTCCAGCTTCTACAGGCCACCTGCATTCCTGGCTCACGGTCCCTTCATCCATCTTCAAAGCTAGTAGCATAGCATCTTCAAATCTCTCTCTCACCTCTCTCTCTCTCTCTCTCTCTCTCTCTCTCT
>NW_017731529.1:2069066-2096834 GCF_001890085.2 Hipposideros armiger
TGGCTTCAATCTAATTACATTTTATGTCTCTAAATTGAATGAGGATGAATAGGGGAAGGCTTGACCTGTGCCTGAAGAATTGTAGAAACCAAAGGGAATTTCTCTCATTTTCAAATTAGACAGAAACATATCATCTAAGGATTCAGTGGGTCTTTAGGCACCATCCATAATAACTTCCCAACAAATGTTAGTACCCTTTACTTGTCTTTGCTTAAACACTTTCTACAATGAAGAAGTTCACTATGTTTTGAAATAGTTCATTGCATTGTTGGCCTGTTCTTATTAAAAAGTTCCTCCTAATTTTTAGCCAAGAAACTGCTTCCCTAATGTTTCTATCTTTTGATTCAAATTCTGCTCTCTAAACTTACAAAAAGCGAATACAATTTTCATGATAACAATCCCATAGATGCACCTACCCTGAGTCTGTTCTTTCCTTCCTTCCTCCCTGAAGTAAGTGACCTAGAATGTTACTACTCTGACGTTAGCGATTTTCAATTGTTTGTGTGCCTTCCTGGTCCTTGTTCATAAGCTTAGGTAAATTTTATATAATTTTCAACATAAACTTGATCATTTTTCATATCCTGACTTTAAAGGCTAACATATTAACATTTTATAAACTACTGCAGTATTTTTTATAATTACAGTCATGTGCCACTTAACAACAGGAATACATTCTGAGAAATGTGTTATTAGGTGAATTCATTGTTGTGTGACCATCCTAGAGGGCACTTACACACACCTAGATGGTACAGCCCCCTACACACGCACACACCTAGGCTGTATGGTACAGCCTACTGCTCCTAGGCTACACGCCATTACAGCATGTCACTGTTCAAAACAACACAAGGTTGAATCAAGCACAAGAGAGAATGATGCAATCAAGGGACATGGTAAACACAGGAGGTATGAGGCTGCTGATAGTGTAACACAGTATACACTGTTGTACAGCCAACTTTTTTTCATAAGTATAAAGAATACACTTTAAAATAATGATAAAAAAATGTCGAGAAAATGCATAAACCAGTAACATAGTCATTTATTATCACCGTCAAGTAGCATATGCTATATACTGCTGTATGTGCTATACTTTTATATGACGGACAGCCCAGTAGGTTTGTTTTCATCAGCATCAGCACAAACTCGTGAGGAAGCGTTGCTCTACATACGACATGAGGATGGCTACGATGTCACTAGGCGATTAGGATTTTTCAGCTCCATTATAATTTTTTTTTCTTTTTCTTTTGTTAGAGTACGTGCTTTATTTATTTATTTATAAGATTTTTATTAAAATATAGCTAACGTGTATTAGTTTCAGGCTAGCAGGGTGCAGAGGGTAGATCGGTATCCTTTCCTGGTATTCCACACTCAAGCTAGGGCCTGACTTAGGTGAGAATGAATAGTGGGGTGATCAACTGCCTGAGTTTTGCTAGGATTGTTCTGGTTTTGTTACTGAAAGTTTTACATTGTAGGAGGCTCCCAGGGCTAGGCAAGCTGGGACAGCTGGTCACCCTCATCCAGAAGTTTTGATTGGATTCTCTGAGAATTACATTGAAAAAGGGAAAAACAGCCTTAGCTCCCCGGACCTCTCTCAGTCTTCTGGCTATGCCCCTAGCAGGTAAAGGGAAGGTTCCCTTCTGCCTTTCCTACTCAGTCTGAAATGAAAGCTCTGGATGATATGACATAAGAAGTCATGCCAAAGAACTTCCCTCTCCAAACTTGTTCTCCTTACTGACCCATCAACTTGGCCAAGATACCTTTAGAGCCTAAAGATTACTCCTAGGAAATCATCTTTAATGTAAGTGTGACTGCATTATGGAACTCATTAGTATTCCCATTCCCCTTTGTGTGGGTACTTTTACCAAACCATCACTTATAAGAGTGTTCTGAAATTGGAGGACAGCAGATAGGAGTATTCTGATGGGACCCTGGCAGTAAGTCAGTCTGAGAGTGGTGCTTTACTGGGTGCCTCAGTGGCACTTGCTTTCCAGCCAGGGCAATAAAGAGGCACTAGGTCCCTTGGAAGAGAGTCACCAATTATTTATAATGCAATTTAAGACTTGTGTTGACTCTTCTTTAGGTTCCAGAATAGGCACACTATCCAAGTTCGCAACTTAGACCTTGAACATTCTTATGATTAGTTGGACACTGATTTTCCTCTTGCCACTGCATGGCTGCACTGCCTCTGCATTTGGGTCTCATTGAGTAAATCACCACCAAATGTCTCCTAGTGGCAGACTTACATCTTTATTGTCTTTTCTTTTGCCTTTTTATTTTTGCTATTCACAGATCAATTTATTCCTTCTACTATATACAGACAGGTTCTTTTTAACTTCTTTCCCTTTTCCCCTTATTTTATATTATTACTCAGATAAACATCTTTTTTTGCCATATTATCCTCCCTTCCCCTTCCTGTGCATCTTTTAGAAGCACATACAGTCATGTGTGTGTGTGTATGCATACATGTACACACACACACACACATCTATACCTATATCCTCGCAGCTTGCTTATATACACCTGTTTCAAGCATAAAGGGGCAGAGATTTGAAGTCAAACATAATAAAGACTCAGAACCTTCAATTTCAAGAGCATTGAAAAATGCTCAGAAGTTCCTGCATAATTTTTACAAAGACCTCCATCTGCCCCTTTATTCTCCACTAATTCAACTAGCTTTTTCTCAAGCATTGATATTCAACATAAACAGAAGAAAATAATTTCCTACTCATTTTCTCCTTGTTTTTTTTTTCAATGATAGCTTTGTAGCAGCACCTTTTCCTATTTTTCATTGTAAATCTAAGGCATATGCAGCAATCGTGTGTGTTAAATAAGGTTTTGTGGACTACGTGGAGACATAGGCACCATTTTATTAGGAATGATTAAAAACAAAGGGAAAGCAGGTGGTGAGGTGGTTTCTGGAATGAGACTAGATATTTGAGACAATAAAAGACACAGCACACCTGGCTTTTGAGCGTCTGTCCTTCATTTGTTATGGAAGAGGCTTCAGAAATCTTTAAGGGAGACCTCAAACCGGGCATATGCTTGAAAATAGAGAGGACTTCAGTATGCTCTATCGAGTTCTATTATATTCCAGTGGTTCTGGCCTGAGAACATCATTGAGGGTTGGACTAAGAGGATATAGACCCCGTATGAGCAAGACGTGCTCAGAATTGTGGGTCTGTGTGCAAGCTTGTCGTCTCCCAGAGGAAAGAGCATGAGAGGGCAGTTGTAGGCCATCTGAGTTCCAAACAACAGATGTAAATTACATTTGTATGCTGAAGACCTCTTGTATTTTACAAAGGTCTTTTTATTAATTCACATGGCAAACCTGTAAAACATAGCTATTATCATATTTTATAGATGCTAAGTAATTTGCCAAAGTTAATAGCATATTTGACTTCTCTCTCTCCCTCAGCTTCGAAGAATCAAAAAAGCCCTGTTGATTTTTCCTTCAACATGCTACTCACACTCATTGCTCCCTTTTCATTTCATGCCTGTGTCATTTCCTGCCTATAGCCCTGCAGTAGCCTCCTAGCAACCCTTCTGTCTCTAGCCTGCTGGGGCTTCGGTACATCCAAATATACAAACATCGCTGCTAAAGTTCAATATGAGATTCATTGTCATAACAGTGCTTTAGCTATATCACTTCTTCCCTGTTTGAATCGTTCACTGACATCCCTATCCTGCTACAGGATAAGGACCAAACCCATCACTTTGACATTCAAGGTCTCCCATTGTATTTCCTCAGCCTACTGTTGCAGTTTCCCTCACTCTACATGACAGTCTAATGCTTACATTCTTTGTACCTTAAACACCACTTGCACTCCATATTCACACTTCTGCTTATCATGTTTTCTCACCTGAAGTTTCCTCATCTCTTCTCCACTCTATCCATTTAAATCTGTGTAGCTCAGATCTCACCTTCTTGTGAAAAGCCACATGTGGGGTCTATATCAGCCCTTGGATATTAATCATGCAGACCCGAGTGACACCTCTTTCATATCTGTTTAATATTGTTATGTCACTTTTTTATGGTTATTAACTTTTGATGAATTTCTCATTTTTTCATGTTTTGGCAGTTATGTAGGCACCTCGGAGGGAGCAATCATGTTTTTGACTATTTTGATGTAGCAAGATAGTATCTTGAAATATTAATCTTTGTGCTTTTGTTTTCCTCTTGTCCTTGCAAGTGACTTTCTCCCTCTCAGGCAGAGGCTCTACATTGCCTCAGGGGGAAAAAAAAGAGCAAGTGAAAAAGCAAGGAGCTGTGAAAAGTTCCAGGTTTGGGTTTTTTTTTTTTTGTCTTAACTTTCAAAACAGTTTTTTGTGTGTTTGTTTGTTTTTTAGAGAATCAAAAGGGGAAATCTGAAGGCTTTATTCCGTACCCAGGGTTTATACTGTAACAATGGAATGGGACAGAGAATGTGGCATGTTGCTCACCGTCCACTCAGCTGCAGGAGGATGGCATTTGCCTCAGGATTTGTCTGAGGCCTAGTCAAAATGATCCAGGTAGACACCTTCCCCCAATATCATGGACTATGATGCTCATAACAACAGCAGCCCTGAAAGAGGGCAGATGGCTTTGATCCCCTGAGGGAGAGAGATGTGGGGAAGTCCCGCCCAGAACTAAGACGTAGAAGGACAGACAAGAGGAAACGCCTCTCTGTTACCTTATATCCTGTATCTGTGCTGGCGAAGATGGTAGCCACTAGCCACATGTGACTATTAAGTACTTACAATGTGGCAAGCAACTGAGGAGTCGAGTTTCAATACTTACAGGTGGCTTGTGGCTACTACTGTATGGAAGAGAGCAGCTCTGAAACACCTGACCGCAGTCTGTCTGATTCCAGTGGCCACAGGCCCAGCACCCTTCCTGACACATAATTGGCACTCGATAAATATTTCTAGAATGAATTAGCGACACACATTATAGAAACAATAAATACGTATTGACCACCGGTTCAAGATAGACCTGAAGCCTCTTAGCTTCAGTGCTCTCTGTTCTGTACACATAGATGCTACTACAGCTTATTCCATTAAAACAAACTTTATAGGAATTGATTTTTCTGGGGGTGCATAATTCCCAAACCGTTGACATCAACAGATAGCTTGCTATCGAGCCTGACAATCACTGCACTGCTTTGAATCCAAAAGCACCTAGACCAAGCTTGTCGAAGCTTCAAATTACTCTCTTTGTCACACCCTGAGGGAATCTGGGTAACATGCCTTTTTACTTCCCCCCGTAGAGTTCAGTGTTCTTTTATATTATATTTGTAACCTGATTGTTCCAGGCCTTAGCAAAACAGGCATGGTCATACTGATATTCAAATCACAGCAGCTGTAGAGGTTCAGTCGCTTTCTGGGTCTGTCTAGTGTTCTCACCATGATTTCTGCTTCTGCTGCCTTGTAAGAGAACACTCTCAGACTAGGCACAGCCAGCTGTCCCTGGGAGCTGATCCAAGCTCTGGGAGTGCCCAGGCTCCCGTGTCGTCCAGGACTGACCTCCTTGTTCCTTCCTGGGCCCTGAAGCAGCTGCTTATGTTTTGAGTCCTTTTACAGGTTTCATTTTGTTTTGTTTCAATGAACATAGATCTTTCAGCTTCTGGCCCTTCCTTGGGGATCAAAGCTGGTTCATTAGGCAGAAGGACTAAGCTGAATTAAATAATCAACAAATACTTGTGGATTTGTATTATGTGTAAAGCTTCTATTTACAAAAAGTCAATAGATATTAAATAGACACCATAATGTTTAATATCCAGACATATTGCCACACTCTCATCTTCCATGTACTTTCCTTCATCTAGAAATCCTGAAACTGCTGGGCATCTCAGAGAGACCCAAAAGGATGGCCAATTACACAGACAGCCAGACACTGAAACCCAGCTTGGGCTGAGCTGGGAATAATTATAAATCATTCCTTTAATCCAAGGGTTGTCCGACTTGTATCCAAGTCATCTGGAAGGCTTATTAAAACACAGATTGCTGGGCTTCTACCTGCAGAATTTCTGATTTAGTCGGTCCTGGGTGGGACCCAAGAATTTGCATTTCCAACAAGTTGCCTGGTGATACTGATGCTGGTCTGGAAATCACACTAGGAGAACCACAGCCTTAATCATTTGGTGACTAGCTCTCTGGCAAATCAACTTATGGGTGCCTGATAGTCCTCCAACTTCACTTCATCTTAGTTTTACATGCCCTAAAACGTTAGTTGCTAGAGAACTTTCTTGCCTGAATCCAAGAAGATAAGGAGTTTGAAACATGATGAGAATTCTCAACACCTTCCTTCTCAGCTCTAAAAAAATTATGTTTAAGAATTTCTCTAAGCTTTTGGACTGCTTAGTTTATAGATGGTAGAAAGCAGTGATTCACTGGGGAGCCAAGGCTTTGGGTAGTTTAAGTCAACCTCACTATAACACTGAAAAGACGTACCTAATTAGGGGGAGCTCTGTCTGCCGTATGAGCCCACAGGAATGGGTCCACTGTGAGATGGAGATTACTATTCTAATTATATAATATAAATTATTGCAAAACAAGATCAGACAGAATATGACTCCTTTGCTTTTTATTATTTAGGTGAAGTTTCCCAAAAGCCACAAAACATTTACTCAGGTCAATTAATTCATTAAAAAAAAAACCAGTTCTTACAGATGTGTTATCCACATGACTTTCACAGGCCAGCTGGATGAAAATTTCAATATCACCAGATGCTTTGCTGTCAGGAAAACAAAGCTTCACTCAAAGTGTTTTAGAAACTTAGGTTTTTCTCTATGTTTAATCACCATTCTGATCAACAAATTCTACTTTCAGGGACCAAACTTTACTGGTGCAATTTAAACTCATTTCTTGTTTCTATCTTGTATAGTGGGAATGAGCAATACTGTTAATTATCTGTTGGTAATTACTCATTTATTTGAAGATAGCTAGTCACTCTTTACCGTTTTCTTTTTCATGCAAAATTACCTCTGACCCTATTTAAAGCTTCCCTGATAGATGCTAATTTTAATCATCATAATTTGTTCATAACTGTCCTATAGACCCTATTTTTTCCAGGCCAATCTTTCTTTTAGTTTCAGGTATACAAAACAATGTAATAGACATTTACACCCCTCATAAAGTGATAACCCCCATCCCCCAATCTATTGCCTCTCTGACATCATATAGCTGATACAATTCCATTGACTCTATTCCTTATGCTTTACTCCACATTCTGTGACTATATATATATATATATATATATATATATATATAATTATAGTCAACATTCAATATTATTCAGCTTCAGCTTCAGGTGTACACTGCAGTGGTCAGACATCTACACTGTCAATGAAGTGGTCTCCCTAATAAGACAAGTGTCCATCAGGTACCCTACAAAATCTTTACATTATTGATTATATTCCCCAAACCATCTTTCGTATCCCCATATCCAGGCTAATCTTTTAAAGCCTCCACCAAAACTGTGAATACCTGGCTTCTAACAGATGTCTCCTCACCTGGGCCCTGGGCTGTGAAGGCTGTTAAGCCTATGATTTCTGGATCCGTTAGCCTTGCTCTGCTAAGTCTGTGAAGTGGGAAAGCATCACGTCCACATCTCATCAGGTCTGAGGAATATGGTCGAGTTGCAGTTTTGTTTTTAACAATTAGTTTTTAAAAAAATATATGAATTAAAAAAAGTCATTAGATTTATGCAAATAGATTTAGTTCACAGTTAAACAAAATGTATATTGGGTTCAGTTAATGAATGCAATTTAGGTCATGCTCATTTGGGGTTCACGCTGCTTTACTTTAAGGCAAGTTTTACGTAAACAGAAGTTAACTAAGGCAGCTCTCATGGGTATGTGATAAAAATATTTATTATTATTATTATTTAATTGTGAGAAACCTATTGCTCTAGGCCACCTCTAGGGAAAATGAAGATATAGCTAACTATTGTAGTGTCTTTCGTCCAGCCTCCTTTCTTCCAATGGTTTCTTTGTGGCTCAAACCCTTGACAGCATTACCATTTTTTCATCATTCTCATAGTTATGGTAGAACAGGATGAAAAAGAGGTCTTTCCTCACAAAAAAATGTACTTAGATCACCATATGATACAAAAAACTTACACTTGGTACTTTCATTTCTGCCTGCTTACATTTTGTGATATTGTTTAAAATTTACTTCTTCTGGGATGGCCGGTTAGCTCAGGTGGTTAGAGCGCATGGCACAGTGCTCATAACACCAAGGTTGCCGGTTCGATTCCCACATGGGCCACTGAGCTACGCCCTCTACAACTAGATTGAAACAGCTACTTGACTTGGAGCTGATGGGTCCTGGAAAAACACACTGTTCCCCAATAAAAAACAAAAAAATATTTAAAAAAATTTACTTCTTCAATATGTTTTATTTTGCATTTTCAGAATATGTTGTTTTTATTTTAAACAATTACTTTTTTAAAAAAGATATTTTTTAAAGAGAAAAAATGGTATCTATCTATATACTAACTAACCATTTCTGGCTCTCTTTATTCCTTTATTCATTTCCATCTGGTATGATGTTCCTTCTGCCTGAAAAACTCCCTTTAACATTGCTTATAAGTCATGTTGGCCAGAAATACATTTTATTTGTCTGAAATATCTGTAGTTTACCTTTAAATATGAAAGTTTTTTATGGCTATATAATTTTAGGTTGCTATTTTGTCCTTTTCATACTTTAAAGATGACTTTCCACTGTCTTCTGACTTGCATAGGTTCTGATAGATGTTTGTTACAATTCTTATCATTATTCTTCTGTACATACAGACAATATCTTTTTCCTCTGATGGCTTAAAATTTTTTTCTCTTTATCACTGGCTTTAGTAATTTAATGACACTGTGTGATTTTGTATGATTATTTTGCTCAAATTCATTGAGCTTTTCAAATTTTTGAGTTTATAGACTACTAAATTTGAAAAAAAATTGACCATTATTTTCTAAAATATTTTTTGTTCCCTTCCCCATTTTTTCTGAGACTAAACTTAGTGCACTTGACAGTGTTTCCCAGGTCACTGGTGCTTTTCATATTTTTTCAGTTGCCTTCTGTTCCATTTTGGATTTTTTAATTATTGTGCCCTCATAATCTCTGAGCTTTCCTCTTCAGTGTCCAGTCTTTTATTAATCCCACACGGTGTACTTTGCATTTCACATTTTGGATGTTTTTCTTCCTGTGGTAGTTCACTTGGGTCTTTTTTACATCTTCCATTTTTTCCACATCATGGTCATGTTTTTCTTTACCTTCTTAAACATATGGAGTATATTTATAATAGCAGTTCCAACAATTTTTTAAAAAATACTTCTCTGCTGGTTCCAAATTACTCTCTGTCATTTCTGGATCAGTCGAGTTCTAGCAGTTGAGTTTCTATTGGTTGAGTTCTTTTTTGGTTTTGGGTCTTATTTTCCTACTTCTTTGCATGCCTGCTAATTTGTTATTGGGCGCTAGATGTCATATATTTTACATTATTGGTTGATGAATTCTGTTGTATTTTTTCAAATAGTGTTGGATTCTGTCCTGTCACAATTAATTTACTTGGAATTAATTGAAAGCTTTAGAGACTTCCTTTTACATTTGGTTAGGACAAGTCCAGAGCAGGCTTTAGCAGAGGCTAAAGAATATCTGAGGATCCTACTCTATGTCTTGCAGATTACAATCGCTTTGTACTCTTGCCTTGTGTGAACTCTGGAAATTGTTCTGCTTACTCCTTCCTGATGGCGATTTCCCTGAATGTAGGTTGTTTCTGCGCAGACGTGTATAGATTAGTTCTCAGCCAAAGATTCAAGGGGTAGATTCCCTCTGTAAATATTCTCCTGGTAATAAGCTGGTAAAATTGTTCAATTTGTTTGTTTCCCTTCTAGTAGAAAATCAGTCTATCAATATCTGTTGTTCAATGTCTATGTGGTAGGCAGATTCTAAGATGGCCCCCAGTGATCCCCACCTTCTGGTATTCATATTCTTCTCTTCTCTTCTCTTGTGTGGGGGCTAGATCTAGTGACTAAAAAACGGGATATGGCAATGTGATAGGACATCACTTCTATGATTATAGAAGGTTGCAGAAGTCTATGACTTCCATCTTGCTAGCAGACTCTCTCTCTTGCTGGCTTTGATGAAGCAAGCTGCCATGTTAAAGAGGCCTGAAACTGAACACAGCCTCTGGCCAACAGCCAGAAAGTAACGGAAGACCTCAGTCGAACTGCCCAAAGGAACAGAGTCCTGCCACATGAGTGGGGTTAGAAGTGGATTCTTCCCAGCCGAGCATTCTAACGAGATCATGGCATTCATCAACACCTCAATTGCAGCCTTGGGGGAGAATCTGAGTTAGAGGATCATTCTTGATATTGGTAATTTGTAGTAATTTCATAATAGTTAAATCATGAATGAATTCCTGAACCTACTCAGTGGAGATAACTAATACAGTATGACACCTATTGTTTCACATATGCTGTTTTTGTTCTGTCATTTAAGGCAGGAGGATAAGTTAGATCTCTGTTATTCCATCTTGGTCAGAAAGAAGTCCCAGACCATTCAAATTAAAATTAAACTCAGACATTAATATTTCATAAAGCTTTCCAGGTGATTCCAATATACAGACAACTATGAAAGCCACTAACTTAGATCAATGATTTTTCACCTTTAGTGTGCATTGGATCACCTAAGGAGCTTGTTAAAATCAAGATTCTGATTTAGTAGATCTGGAGTAGGACCTGGGATTCTGCATTTGCAACAAGATCCCAGATCATGCTGATGCTGCTAGTTTGTGGAGCACACTTTGGATAGCAAGGACTTAGATTATTGGGTGCTTCCTGTTTATTCTATGTATTGAGAAGCTTGGAACAAGTTCCTTAGTATTTGTACCAAAGGGTATTTGAGTAGTTCTATCCTCTATAGTATTCACTCTCCATTAATTGATGTCTGATTCATTAATTCAACAAATATTTATTTTATAATTTTTGTATGGTAGATGAATTTGCTTGATGAATGGAACACAGCCCCTCTATCCTTTGCAATCTGAAGCCATTCTCAGTTTAGTGAAAGAAGCAGATATGTGAGGAAGTACAGTATAAAGTAGGCTAAGTACAAAAAGTAGGAGCACAAATTAATTATGGATCCTCTTTTAGAGTGCAGTGGTCAGGAAGGCTTCCAGAAGAGGAGATGTTTGAGTTGAGTTTGGAGAGAGAAATGGCCTTCCCAGTGGGCACATTGGAGAGCTGCATTTCGAGAGGTACTTCTGCTTCCTCTGAGTGGTACACTGCTGGAGAGCCTTAACCTTGGTGTGTCTTGCTCCCATGCAAATTGGATTCCTGGTGGTCTGCCCTGAAGTCTCAGAACCCTGAGTTGGGTATGCAGATTGGGTTCCTTTCTCTGTAGCCCTCACAGTCTTCATCCTCTGTGTTTAAGCAAGTAGATTTAAGATATATCTTTAATGTTAGCCGCAAGTAAGTTTTGTTATAGAAATGTTTCAAATGTTAAAAATTACTACCTTTCACCTTTATCTGCTCATGTCTCTGAGGGTAAGATGGAGAGTAGAATACATAGACACTGGCGTGTTTCACCTTTACTTTACCCATCGCTGAGTTCCTGCCTTTCCCTCCAGGAGAGTTATGTGTTGTGAAACCCCTTTCAACACTTTCCCAAAATATTTCAGATGGACTAATGAAAGTAACAGATGAACTTCACTATGTAGAAAACAAAGCAGAAATTTTGAAGCTTTACTCTGTTGGGATCATAAGTAACAGACTGTTAGTTTCCCTTGTAGAATAGCCAGTGCAATATAGCCTTATGAACTGACAATAACTCAGAACCTTTTCCTTTGAGATGGAAAAATCAGCCCCTCAATATCTCTCCAAAATTTTTTAATAAAAATTGGAGAGTGGAGCAAGACTCGCTCCTCCTCACAGTTAGAACATGAGGTTTCTTCACTGTTATTATTACATACCTGAGCCTAAACCCAACTCAGAGACTCCAGAAAAGGTATGGTTAGAGGCGAGAGCTGATAAGTAGTCCAGCCAAGTCCTTGCACCTGCTCACAGATGATAAAGGCATTGAAATCCTAGAATCAAATACTAAAGAGTTTGGCATCCATGTTTGGAAGAATTATTCTTTTCTAATTGTAAGGACCCACTCACTGGTGTATCCTCCCAAAGTCTAAGGAAAGAATCCAAGTGAATAAGCTGTTTGATGTTCCTAATTCTGATTGTGATCATGATGAAGAAAGAAAGCAGGGCAGTGTATCAGTAAGCTTTTGCTAGGTAACAGACTGCTCCAAAAATTAGTGGCATAAAGCAATCAACATTTACACCTTCTCACTATTTTGTGGATTTTATGAGCATTTCTTATCTAGGCCAGCTTACGTGAGGCTGAATGATTTAGGTTGGTGTCACTCAGATGTCTGGATGATTTAGTAATAGTTAGAATAGAGCCCCTATATATTAGGTCTCTCAGCCTCCAGAAATCTTGCCTGGGCTTCACACAGTAGTGGAAGAGTTCCCAGAGAATGGCAAGAGATGTAGACTCCAGTACATAAGCAGTTTGAAAGCTCCTGGTGGCATCACATTTGCTAGTTGCCCATTTGCCAAAGCTAATCTCATGGCCACTCCTGGAGTCAAGTAGTGAAGAAATAGACTCTTCTTTGGGAAGAGTCACAAAGTCACAGTGAAAAGGCAGATAAGGAATTGCATTCTGCCACAGGCAGCCACATCTTGCGCCTCCTGTTCTCAACAGCCAGGTGAATCACCTCACGCGTCAGTTATTCCAGGCAGTAAGTTAGTAAAGACTGGCCATTAAAGGTAATTTTCAGAATGACTTGCTATTAGTCTCCAACCACATACCACTAGGTATCCATTCTGCCTAAGTCGCTCTTGTTGTTTACCCAAAACGCCTAACATCTCTGGCCTCTGCATGTGTGGTTTTGTCAGCCTGCAGGGCTCATCTACAGTCTACTCATCTCATGAATTCCTGCATATGTGCTGACTCCCAGCTGACGTATCCCTGGTGCCGAATCCGTCCATGACCTCCGCAGTGGGTGTGGATGAGCTCTTACCCCTGTGCTCCCAGACCAGTGTTCCTGACCCTCAGGTTGCCGTGTATCATCACATCTAAATCCTCCATCTATATCCCCACTGGACTATAAATCTTGAAGTTTAGGAAAGGTATTTTGTGTTATTCATCTTTGTACTACTGGTGCCTAGCTCAGGGTCTGGCTCACAGTAGATGCCCTGTAATTGTTGATTGAGTATATGATACATAGCATAAATGATGCTGTTCTCAGATAGTTTAATGTCTGTTTGGAAAGAAAACACATGTGAAACACCTATACAATAAATATCATGAGTGATTTGCTGTAAGAATCAAGAGAGGGGGAAAATACCTCCTGATTCGGCTTATATTCTTCCCTTAAATTCTTCCCTTTCCATCATTTCCTTTTGTCTCCCTCTCCCCCCATGTTTCCCTCATGGCTCTAGAAACAAACGCTTTGGGTGCTAATCGCCCTCATTTACTGACCTCGTACAAGTTACTAACCACTGAAGGTTGCAGTGTCCTGTTTTCTGAGGATCTATGAGGATTAAATAAGTTAAGACATAAGCACTTGGCACAGTGCTCAATATTGATGTTCATAATATCATTATCATTATTAGATTTCCAAATGTACTTCTACTGCCTTTGTTTCAGCCCTTGTCATTCCTTTTTTGGAACACTATAATCACCTTCTCAAGACTTTTCCCCCTAGCCCATCCTGCAATTGTCACCTGATTGCCTTTCCTGAAGGACAAATCTGACCACTTCTTGTTACATGCTTTGTACCTTCTTTGGCATCCCTTTGCCCAAAGGGTCAGGTTTAAACTTCTCAGCATTCTCCCGGCCATACTAGACAATCTGCAGTTCTCTGAACATGCCCTGATATTTTAAACACCCTTGCTTTTCATGGAGGCAGATTTACAGTGATGACATGAAACTTATGCTTCAGGGTGCCTCGCTTGCACATGCACCTTCCAAGGCTTGGCATGTTCTCTAGGACTTGGAGAAAGCAGCAGCCCAGCTGGGGGCCTGAGCCCAGGAGCACTGTTGAATCCAGAGATGGTAGTCCTGGGGCTACAGGTAGGGCCAGTGAGCTGTCAGCACTACCTCCCCACTGCCCAGACCTCAGTGACAACCTTTCCCTGCAGTCTCATTGAACATCTGGGCCCTGTTTTTCAGCCTCAGAAGAAAATCTAGGGCCTGCCAAGTGGCATGTTTGTTAGGAGTTAGCATTGGGATGCCAGATCTGAGCAGCAAGGCCCCTGTTTGGATCCCACATGGGCCAGTGATGCTGTGCCCTCTACAGCTAAGATGGTGAACAACAGCTCGACCTGGAGCTGGGCTGCCATGTGTGGCCGGCACTGGTGTAGGCTGCAGTGGGGCTGGCCGGCAGCAGGCATGAGCTTTCGTGAGCTGCCGTCCATTGGCCGGTGAGCAATTGCCTCCCCCGGGAACAGCACAATGACAGTACCAACACGAGCCCGTGAAGCGATGTCCTCCACAACTAGACTGAAGAACAAAGCGACAACTTGTCTGTTCCCCTTCCCTGATTCACCAACGCTGTTCCCCTTCCCCAATTCCCCAATAAAATTTTTGAAAAAAAAAAAAGAAAAATCTAGAAGTGGCTCCACCCCTGCTTGGGGGCCACTCTGACTCAGGCTCAACTTACGCTCCCCTCCCCAACCAAGGGCCACTATCAGGGGATAGGGAGCCCCTCGGACTTCCTTCTGCCTGAGCAAGAAGTTGTAGAGAAAGTTAGAGAAGCCATAGCTGATAACAAAGTTGTGAATCCCAAAGAAACTTCTAAAACCATTAATAACAAAAACCAGATTTCTGTCACCCATACCAGAGGAAAGACTGAATTGTCTTCCATGTCTCTCTACAGAAAATGATATTACAGAATCACTCAAAGAGTAGAAGGCCAAAATGGAGGGGGAAAGTTTCATAGAAATGCTTCAGCCAGTTAATTCATTGCTAATAATAATAAAAACAATAATATGTTGCTCTTTGGAATTTGTGATGCCCATGGTACTTCTCAGCTTTTGTAAACTTGTAATTTTGCCTAATGCTATATTTGTAACAATGAATTCTTTTAAAATCACAGACCTCAAATGGCATTAGCTTCAGGAGTCATAAACCGAACCTGTCCCTGGAACACATGAGGCTCCCTCTATGCGGGACGCTCATTTTCTCTGATGATGCTGTTTGAATGTCCCCTCTGATAGAACTGACTTCCTCTTTCCTGGGCTATCACTGTACCTCATGCATGCACCATTCCTGCTGCATTGATCAAAAATCACTGTCTCCATGCAAAAAAATGAAACTGGACCACCTCCTTACGCCACTTACAAGAACAAATTCAAAATGGATTAAAGACTTAAATATAAGACCTGAGACCATAAAACTCATAGAAGAAAGTATAGGGTCTAAATTTGCAGACATCACCCGGAGCAATATTTTTACTGATACATCCCTGCGGGCCACGGAAGTAAAAGAGAAAATGAACATATGGGACTACATCAAACTTAAAAGTTTTTTCACAACAAAAGAAACCATCAATAAAACAAAACGGAAGCCTACTGAATGGGAGAAGATATTTGATAATGATATATCAGATAAGGGATTAATATCCCAAATATATAAAATGCTCATGGAACTCAACACCAAAAAAACAAACAACCCAATTAAAAAATGGGCAGAGGATATGAAGAGACATTTCTCCAAAGAGGACATACAGATGGCCAACAGGCATATGAAAAAATGTTCAACATCACTTAGCATTAGGGAAATGCAAATTAAAACCACAATGAGATACCACCTCACCCCGGTCAGAATGGCTATCATCAATAAATCAACAAACAACAAATGCTGGCGAGGCTGTGGGGAAAAGGGAACCCTGGTGCACTGCTGGTGGGACTGCAGGCTGGTGCAGCCATTATGGAAATCAGTATGGAGGCACCTCAAAAATCTGAAAATGGAACTACCTTACGACCCAGCAATCCCACTCTTAGGTATTTATCCAAAAAATCCCAAGACATTAATTCAAAAAAATATATGCACCCCTATGTTCATTGCGGCGTTATTCACAATAGCTAAGACTTGGAAACAACCAAAATGCCCATCGGTAGATGACTGGATTAAGAAACTTTGGTACATTTACACAATGGAGTATTATTCAGCTATAAAGAAGAAGGAAATAGTACCCTTTGCAACAATATGGATGGAACTAGAGAACATTATGCTAAGTGAAATAAGTCAGTCAGAGAAAGACAAATATCATATGATCTCACTTATACGTGGATTCTAAGGAACGGAATGGATGGGAGAAGTGGATGGAGATAGTCTCAGAGACACAGAGGAAGAACTGAGGGTTGTTAGTTGGGAGGGGGTGGGGATGAAGGAGAGGGGAAGGGATGAGACAATACAAATTGGTAATTGCAATATGGCCTCAGGGATAGAAAAAGATAGTCCGAGGAATACAATCAATAACGTTGTAAGCATTTCTTAGGGGGCCAGATGGACCAATGCCCTTTTGGGGAGTCCACATCATAGTTGATGTAGAGGCCTGACCACCGCATTGTATTTCTGAAACTGATGTTGAATAATACTGTATGTCAACTATAATTATATATACATATAACCTCGGGACACGGAGTAGAGTGCGGGAACGGATTCAATGGAATTGTAATAGATAAGCATGATATCGGGGGTGGGAGGGCAGTGGATGGGGGGAGGGGGGTTGTTACTTTGTGAGGGTGAAAAGGGTAACTATTGCATTGTTCTGTACACCTGAAACTAACAATAAAAAAAAATATATAGAAAAAAAAATCACTGTCTCCTTCTGTGGACTTCTTCAGGATGGGAGACTGCTTTGACCTGCCATTTTATTCTCTATACCTAATTTGTGTCCATCACATAATAAGTGCTTCATAAACGTTTCTTGACTACATGAATGAATAACTAAATGGATATGGATAGCTGGATAGACTGGACAGTGAATGGGCATAATGAGAAACAGTTCCATGGTGACATGGAATTTGTGTGATATCTTAAAAGATGGTCACTCTATGATTTGGAAGAGAAGAGTTGTGTGGACATTCTTGGTAGTGACATCAGCATAAATAGAAGATAAGTCAGATTGTCAAGGGTTATGCTGGAAGGAATGGATGACTATAAAGGGATAGAACTATAAGGCAACTTTTTGGGGTAATAGAAATGTTCTATATCTTGATTATTGTGTTGGGTCTATGAATCTACATATGTGTTAACATTAATACAACCACACATCAAAAGAAAAAAAGTAAATTTACTGGATGATAATTTTAAAAATAAATTTTACATAAAAACAACGAGGGCCAGGCAAATGGTATTTTTTTTGACAGACAATAAGAAAATAACTTTGATAAAAATAAGGGATTACGTTTTCTTACTTGCATGATGTAATATAAAAAATAAAATATGCTAATAATTTATATTAGGAAATAGTAGAAGTTAAAACTGAACCAGCAAAATGACTGGGCCTTAAGTCAGGGTTGACATTTAACTTTGACCCAGTATGTAACAGAGTATTTTGGCTTACAAAGACATGCAGGTTAGATCAGTCAGGGACAACAAGGGGCTCTCTGCCCTCACCAAAGACAAGGATTAGGGAAGCAGTGAGTCACATGTGTGATGAGGAGTGTTTTGTCAACATTTTACAAGGGAAACCAAGACGCTCGTATGTTTTTGTTCTTTTAGCTGATCCTTCTTATGCAGAACAAGAGATCAGAGCAGAGGGTTGTGAATCACTTGGAAATGACGAACAATGGCCTCAGGCAGATAAAGGGGTATGTCAGGTGTGTGGTTTTTCCAACCCTGAAATATTTGCTTTCAGAGCACTTGGCAGGGTTATAATTATAAGGTGTTAAATTCTCGGAATTGTCATGCCTACTCAGCACTCCACTTGATGATCATTAAAAAAAAAATAACAGCTTTATTGAGATATAATTTACATACTCACAAAGTGTGCAATCGTCACCACTATCTAATTTTGGAACATTTTTATACCTCCAAAGAAACCCTGCATCCATTAGCTGTCATTTCCATTCACCTCTCCTGTAGCCCTGGGGCAACCACTAATCTACTCTCTATCTCTATGGATTTGCCTGTTCTAGACATTTCATAGAAATGGAACCATACGATACGTGGTCTTTTGTGACTGGATTTATTTTACTTAGCACAATGTTTTCAAGGTTTATCTGTGTTGTAGCGTGTATCAGTACCACATTCCTTTATATGGCAGAATAATATTCCATGTGTGGCTATACCACATTGTGTTTATCCATTCATCAGTTGATAGACATCTGGGTTTCCACCTTTTGGATATTATGAGTATTGCTTCAGTGACACTCATGTACAGGCTTTTGTGCAGAAATATATTTTCTTTTTCTTGGCTATATATGCGTACCTAGGAGTGGTATTGTTGGGTCATGTGGTAATTGGCTTTTCAGGGGAGATGTAGGAGATCTAGTGATCGGAGGTCTTAACATATTGGGCTGAATGTCCTGAAACATTGAAGCACAAAGTCTCTCTCCAAGTCCCCTTTTCCAATTTCCCTTCCAGTGATCTGTTCGGCTTGCCACACCAGAGAGAAATGCTACAATTGATTTTTGCATATTGACCTTGAATGCCACAACCTTGATAAACTTGTTTATTAGTTCTAATAGTGTTGTTGCTAGATTCTTCAGGATTTTCTATATATAAGATTATGCCATCTGCCAATAAAAATAAATCTATTGCCGAAAGACAGGTTCTTGGTTTATGTCACAGGAAAGAATTTCAGGACACATCGAATAAGCCAAGCAAGCCATGGATTTATTTTTTAAAAAGGAGACAGTACACTCTCAATGGGGGGAGGGGCGTGGTAGAAAAGGGTAAAGGTGGTCAAATATATGGTGATGGAAGGAGAGCTGACTCTGGGTGGCGAACACACAATGTGATATATTGATGATGTATTACAGAATTGTACGCCTCAAATCTATGTAACTTTGCTAACAATTGTCACCCCAATAAACTTTAATTAAAAAAAATAAATAAAATAGTGTGAGAGCAGGTAAACCCAGAGAAGAGCAATTGCCCTGAAAGAACAAAGAGGCTTTGGATTTTATTACCATCACAATGAGGGCTTGAAATATTTGAAATGAAATAAATGAAATGTATAATGGGAATACCATTATAGGCATTCCCAGGCGAGTCCTGGCTGACCACCCCTCCCCATTGGGAGAAGGGATTTTTGTCCTCATTTGTCTCTTGTCGGAACTGTCATGGTGACACAGGGGGTGGGGTTTTTCCCTGCCTGTAATGCTAGTCATATTATAATCCGTTACAATAATCTAAAGTTCACCTTGAGGGGCAAGATGGCATATTGGGTCCGCTCTTAGACACCAAAATCTAGTTCTGGCCCCTCTGGTAGCTGCACCTTTTCTTAAGAATGATCTCATCTCCTCCCTCCTTTGTTTCTTGGACTTCCTCCTTCTTTTCATCCCCCTCTCTCCCTGGGTTCCTGCTCTTTCTGCCTGTGGTAACAAACCTACTTATTCTTTTCCAGTCTAGATGCCTTCTATTTCTTTTTCTTGCCTAATTGCCCTGGCTCAATGAGAATTTTAAACATAATTTAAGAAGACTCAGGAGAATTTAGAATTTCTTTTGTCAAAAAGGGGAAAAGGTCAGAAAGGGCAGGGCCAAGAATGTCTAGGAACTTCGTATCTTGCAAATAAATCTATTTGTTAATGTTCTTATTTCTTTATTCTCCAATTAAGCCATTTCTCTTCTCTGATTCCTCTGTTTAGGAAGGAAGATGTATTCAAGGCAGAGAACTTTCATTTTTTCTTTTAGAAAATGTGTTCTTGGATATAACCCTGTGTCCTGGTGACCAGCGTTTATCTTGTTCTCTTTCACCCCCAATCTCCTGACTTATCATAGATCACCATACTGGATACAAAGAGTAGAAAAATGCCAATTTTAAACAATAGAAATCAACAAACTTAGGTAACTTTTCATTTATGTACCTGTGCTAAAATTCCCAACCACTAGATTAGTGATTATCAATTTTTCATCTTTAGCTTCCTTCCTCTGGCTTGGAATATCTGATTTTTTAAAAAAATTCCCCATCTATGTCAAATAAATATCTCAACTTGGAGGCTATGTTTATCATCAGGCCTTGGCTGTACATGTATTATTTAGTCTTCTTATTACATGGCTAATACAGAGAATTTAAAGTGTCAACACAAATTTAATACTAATTTCTCCCAATAAGAACTGAAAAAATATGTCTGATTGTAAGGATGCTATGGACTACAGTGGGAGAATATCCAATTTCTACCAATAACCCTGACACATCAGAAATAATGTGTTATTATATTGCACTTTGATAGGCCTATTTTTCAGGGAAGCAGCTATAAAAGGATGGAAAGCATTGTGTGCTATGAGTGCATTCCTGGGTTCTGGTTCTCATTCTCACGTTAGCTAGGTGTGTGGCCTTGGTTAAGTTAAGTTGCTTGGGATCTCTGGGCCTGAAATGAAGAAACTGTACTAAATCCCTGCAAGCTCTGATATCCTGTGATCCTGTGAATGAGAAAGAAGTGCTATATGCAAGCCAAGTAGTTGGCAAGAAGTACATAACTTTCAGAAAGCATAGTGTACATGCAGTGTATTCACAGCCACCAGGGCAGAAGAGCCTCTTCAAGGAGAGCACACCGGGGGTGAGGGTGATTTTAAATTCCTACCTACGAGCTTCTACTGTCTTGTCCTTCAATGGCCATGGAGGGCTGGGTGATCAATATGACAAGATGTCATACTAGAGCATGTGTTCTAGATGAGGATTGGTTTTTCCAGATAATTCTTAGGAACAGAGTTCATCTAATTGGAAGGCAATATAAACCCATAGTCTCCTGAATGTTGCTAACATACGGCTTAGGGAGTTTCCTCTTTGATGTTCCTCCTTCCCCAGCCTAATGACCATCCTGAAGGAGGGGTTGATGGGCCAGGTGAAGATCTCAGGAAAGTCCCACAGTATGGGCTCGGAAACACTGCTTACCAGTAGGTGACTACACATCCTGGTTTGCACCAGGACAGAGTCTGTTTATACCTGTTATTCCAGGCAAATTATTAATAAGGACTCTTTTCTTTCTAAAGTCCCCTAGTTTAGATAATAAATTATATACAGTAAGTCCTTACTTAATGTCATAGTTAGGTTCTGTGACTTTAGGCAAAATGAGGTATAATTAACCCAATTTTACCATAGGGTAATTGATAGAAACAAGAGTTAATTTCCTACTGTACCTCATCAATGTTATAATGAAATGACATTGAATGAAATGATGTTATTCAAGGACCTGTTATAATTATCATAAGAGCATACTTATCCCTAGGTCCATTTACTCAGGTGTTTTTGTTGTTTGTTTGTTTGTTTGTGTTTTTCTTAGTAGCAAAATAATTTAAAATGTTACTCAATCAAATCCCCTCACTTGCTTCATTTTCTTACCTTAATAACAGTATTAGCTTCCATTTATTCCATACCCACATGCAACACACTCTGGGCCAAGATTTTTGTGTATCAAATCTTATTCACAGTACCTTGGTAGGGTAGGAACTATTAGCCCTCTTTACAGATGAGAAAACTGAGGCTCTGAGAGGAAAAGTAGCAGATTCAGAATTTGAACCTAGGTCTATTGGCATCAGAAGTCTTTTTGCCATTATGCCTTTGTGTGTTCAAAAAACAAAACAAACTATTTTTAACTTCCAGGAAATGAAAATTGTTTCATTTATATTTTTAGAGTGCTGAAAATTAAATTAATAAGGCACTTCAAATCCCATCAACACTCACTGTGTATTCTCTCTGTTTTCCAGTCTCTTCAGGAAAAGGGGGCCATTAATAGTTTCTACCCCATAAGGGTGTGTTGGGATAAAGAGCTAATACATGTAATGTGCTTAGAACAGTGCCGAAATATTGAAATCTTTCAATATATGCTAGTGCTACCATTGTCGTCACCGTGATTACAACCATCATCATTTATACTTGAATTAAGTGCCACCACTGTGCACGATGTGCTGATAAAGCTGCTGCTCCAAATGTTCTCTTCCATTCTTTGCTGTTCGCAACGGCCCTACCTTATCCTACCTGCCAGCTTCCTCTGACCTTGCCATCTGTCTCTGGTTATATTAACTTTTCTTTAACATCTCTTTGCTGTTATAATTTCATTGAGTACAAACTATGTAAGAATTGTATGTTTTTACAGTGGAACCATATGTTTTTGCTCTATCTACCAACTGATTTGTCCAACTTTGAAAAACTGAAGGACTCTGTGGTGACACTTGAAACATAACTTGAAAAGGAAACTAAGGAGTGTGACAATTTTTCAGTTTTGCAGCAATTCACAGTATTATTTCACTCCTTAGTTTCTCTGTCTCTAAAATGGATAGGGTAACAGTGTCAAGATTCTTATATGGAAGTTATAGTCTTAAGATGAGGAATTGATAGTTAACTATTGAATTGATTTAGGCATCATAATGGTTGAAAAACTTGATAACGTTATTGAAAATCATATAGAAAACATAGTTTTAAAGTTAAAAATAACTTTTTTCTATTACCCCCCAAAATAACATGTTCATTGTTATATAAATTCTTTGTGTGTGTATTTTTATGTATGTTTATACATATACAAAAATAACAAAAATGAGATGAAACTGAAGTAGTTTTGCAGACTTTTCCACTTTAATAAAGTATTTTTAAGCTCTTTCTGTTTCAATAATATTCAGTCAATTTCCAACTATTTTTGGCAGGAGAATTAATTTTCCAAAAAGAACCACCCTATATGAAATCCATAAAATTGAAGCTTTTGAGGTTGAAGCAATGTAAGCAATGTAAGATCTAGGACTTTACCCACCCAGGCTTCCACTAGCTTTCTTCCTTTCCTATCCTTCACCTAGTCTCCCCTGAGACATCACCAAGGGACCCTGTAGATCCAAGGGTCATTACAGATATGCCGTAATATGTTTAACCAACCTCTCTTCATTTAGATTATTCCTAACTTTTTCCTGTTATAAACAACAGTGTTGTGAATACCTTTATATTTAATCTTGGCGCGTATGCCATTTATATATTTATTTATTTCCTTTGGACATTTTTTTAAATTTTATTTTTTTATATTAGTTTCAGATGTGCAAAACAACATAATGATTAGAAATTGACACCCCTCACAAAGTGATAACCACCCCCCCACCAAGTCTACTACCCATCTGCCATTGTATAAAGCTATCACAATACCATTGACTATATCCTTTGGACATCTTTTAGAAGCAGAAATTTTGGGTCAAAGGGTATGCATCTTTTAAGGTTTTTTTTGTTTGTTTGTTTTTTTAAATCAATAATGCAAAAATTGTCTTTTTGAAAGTCTGTACAAACTAACTTGCTAATCCTGGGTATTTTCATTAAAAATAAAATTCTGGCCAATGTATTTATTAACAACAAAATCAGAACATTTAGAACCCACACCAGAAACCATTAAATTAATAGAGGAAGAGAGACAAGATCATTCAGAAGGATTTTGTTCTTTGATGCTTGCAGAGAACTTGAAAGCAAAGGCCATCCCCTCAAAGAGCTTGTATTTTACAGTAAAAAAAAAAAATAGAGAAAAATCTTGCTCATTCCTACACACTGGGCTAAGGACAGAGCTAACATAGCAAACACTCTTTAAGTAGGAATCCAAAAGAGTCAGCCTGAACTTAACGATGTTGGCACTTTCTGTAGGCATTGCTGGGAAGAACAGATACAACCTGACAGACCAAATAATGTAGCTTTACTGGCCATGATGATTATACATTTGGTCCACTGGCCACTGGGCCCATCAGTTCAGTGATCTCACTTCAGGGTAAGGAAGAGTCCTTGAAAAAACCATCTAGAACACCTTCCACTAAATCACTTCCACACACCTGAGGGTGCTGTCTTGCTCCTGGTCATCTGACACGTCACCAGCCCTTGAATCCTGAAATACTATGGCCTTAATGAAGTCACAGTGGGTGGGGACAGCAGCCTTGGGTGAAGCAGTGAAGCATCTTCTCCTTTAAGTTGGGTAGGATTTTTCTTCTCTTTTTTTCCTCTTAAGGAAAAAATTAGCTTAACTTTTCCAGGATGTTCTTGTTTTCTTGGCAATGACTGTCTTTAAAAGTTAGTGAGGGCTATACAGATCTCTCTGCAGAGAGAAACTAATTTGATGAAAAAGTTGGTGTTGGGAACCTTGTGTACATAGCAATGCTTTACTTTTTTATTTGATTCCTCCTGTTATAGTAGGTCACTGAGGGTCCCTATATGAGCATGGTACATAAATTTGAAAAGTCTTTAATTAAGCAAAATAAAAGTCTTTCCATAGATAATTTTCTAAATATAAACCATCTCAGGTTCTTTTATGCCATTGGTTGCAAGAGACTCCCATCTTTTGGTCCAATGCTACACCCAGACAGGGAAACTGAACTGTCCTTTTGAAGACCCAAAGCATACCTCATCAACTTGACTCAACTCTCCTAAAGATTCTCAACACTTGGTACACACTGGAATCTTTTGGAGAACGTTAGAAACAGATACCTGGATCCAGCCCCAGACCTGCTGACATGATTGGCCTGGGGTTGGGGCTGGGGGTGGGACTGTTTTAAGAGCTCCTTGAGTGATTCCAATGAACAGCTAGGCTTGAGAATCTAAACTTAACCCAGTACTTCTCTGATTGTATGCTTCAGTGTAAGAGTTGGGTTGAATGTAAAATCATAACTTCAAGGAAGCTGGGAAAAATAAAGAGATTGAAGGAGAAAAAAATTTCTCTATTTTGTTTTGTTTTTGTCTTTTTAGCTGAGCCATCCTGCCACCTGTTGGTAGCTCAGTGGCTGCTCAGCTCAGGCCGGGACTTGAACCACTTTTGCTCAGAGCACGCACTCTTGAGTGAGCTCTTATCCAACTGAGCCACTCGGCTGGTCCTTCTCTATTTTAAATATGTCTCTTTCACTCTCCTAAACTAAAGCATAGATATTGAGATAAGATCAAGTTTCTTTGTCATTAACTTACCTGGAGGAATCAGGGCACCAATGTAGGCAGTGTGGAAAGAGCAATATGAAATTAATATCAGCTTAACATAAGTAACGCTTCCTACAGCATCATTGCTAAATGGTCAGAGTGGTTACACCATTCATTCCAACCTAAGTTCTTGGCATTTCTAAAGAAGGCCTTACTTTCCCTCTGGATCAAGCACTTAATTACTTAATTTGTCTAGAATCTCATTGTAGAGCTCATTACTAAATCCATCAGGACCCAGAGTGTGCTAGAATGATTTAGCAGTTTTATAAATTTCTCTATATTCTCTAGTAATTCTTACTGTATGTTAAATGCTTCAGAATGACAGGAAGATGTAATTTATCCAAATGACTGGGAATGATGTTGAAAACCTTTTTTTTTTTAAGAAGAGAAAAGAGCTAAGAAGGAGCTTTTAAACCCCCAAATTAATATTTAACTAAGTTAGCATTAAACCTGTTCTTATTCAAGTCCTTGATTTTTTTTTCAATTATAGTTGACATTTAATATTATTTTATATTAGTTTCAGGTGTACAGCACAGTGGTTAGACACTTACATAATTTGTGAAGTGATCCCCGGATAAGTCTAGTACCCACCGGACACTATACATAGTTATTATAATATTATTGACTATATTCCCTATGTTGTACTTTACATCCCCATGACTATTTTGTAACTACCAATTTGCACTTCTTAATCCCTTCACCTTTCTTACCCATCCCCCCGACCCCCCTCTCATCTGGTAACCATTAGCTTCTTCTCTATATCTATGAATCTGTTTCTGTATTGTTTTTTTATTGGAAGTAATTGCTTAACTTGGTTTAAGAAGTTTGTTAAGGCAGACTACTCACTTTTATGTCTCATTCATATAAACTTTACATCAAGTATTTTCAAAGCATTTTAACTCTTCAAAGTTTGCAAATTAGATAGGAACCTACAGAAAGAAGAGGTATGCTGGTTTTACATCAATATATTACTCCTATTAAAAATACCATTCTCACTGATGTCAACTGGTCTTTTGGTACCTAATGATCTTGACAAGAACAAATACAACTGTGTGGATTTGGAATCAGGAGAGAATAGGGTCATTTATTTGTGGTGCTGTGGGAGAGACATTTTCTTTTTCAATTTCCTTCCTCCTTTTTCTTATTACAATTACTGTTTGGGTTCATTATGACAACTCCCATCATTATGACTTTTCCAGCTCACAAGCTGGAGAAAGATTAATGGTAGAAGAAAATACAGTCTTTGGCATTAGTGCTACATCAAGCTGTTAATATAACAGAGCAGAAGTACATGAAATCCATTTAGAAGATTTATGATTGTGATGGAGAAAAAGTGGTACAAAGTATAAGATGTTAAAATGTAGAACCTGAAATGCTGGCAGGTGGCATGTAAATTTCATTCATTCATTCATCCACTCATTCATTCAACAAATCTTGAGCATCAATTATGTGTGCATGTCAAACACTGAAATAAAAGTGAACCCTAGGAAGACCCAATATGCAAGTGATGTGGGCTGGGGAGCATGCTCACGGTGCCAAGGGGATGGGAGAGGTACTTACTTGGTTTTGCCCATTCTGAAAACTAGAATTTTGATTGTAATTATCAAATCACAATCAAAGCTCCTGGTGGCAGTTTCTGGATCTAGGAGTCTGTAATAAATAAACCTGGAGATTGTTTAACACAAAAGCTTTGTTGAGAATAACTGAATCTATAAATGAGAATTGTATATTTGCTGAATCTATAAATGAGAATTGTATATTTGCTCATTTATCCTGTAGTACACAAAAAAATAAAGCTCCACAGTGAGTCTGATATAACCTTCTAATTTCTCCTTACCAAAGAAATGGGTAACCCTTCTTTAAGTGTTACAACAGAGAAAGGTTCTGGTCCAGGCTGGGTTTTCTTCCAATGAAGTTGTGTATCTATGTGGCATCCAAACCTATCTATGATGGATTTGGAGATGCTCTCCTGGCTGTGGGTTTTTTATTACTAGTCCCAGAGAGTTATTAGACTGTAACCCCAGGAAGGATGGCTCTAGATTTGGTTTATGAGAGTTCTCCAAATAGTCTCTCTGTGAGATTTTTATCTCAACCCTCTGGCTTGGGGTGGGGCATTTAAAAAAACTCTTTAGATCAAAAGAGTCACCCTGCTTGGAAGTCTAACTGTAAAGAGCTTTGTCATTTCTGAGAAATAGGAAGTCATGACAATTGTGCAACCCCGTTTAGCAAGCTCCCAGGTAGAAGCAGATTAGAAGTAGCTAAGGGGTGTTCCCCTTTAATTGCTTCTCGCTCAATATCATGTAGGTTACAGTTAATTGTGCTAGGCCCTGGAAATGCAACAACTATGAGAAGTGTCATGTTCCCAAGGAGCTAATAGTCTGGTGAGGGAATCAGATGGTGTGGTTAGAGCTATGATAGAGGAATGCAGGTGGTGGGGGATTTGCTGTGGGGTCAAGAGAAAGGTTACTTAGCCCATAAAGGCTAAAAGCATTTCAATGTTTGCAAAATAGAACAATTTTTAGAAAGTTGACCACTCCAATCTGGGAACTTTTTTTCAAGATTTTGTATTAATGGTTGTGTATTAAAATATAAACTGGACCCATGACCTTTTGGAGAGTCCACTTCATAGTTGATGTAGAGGCCTGACGACCGCA
>NW_017731529.1:2097814-2101988 GCF_001890085.2 Hipposideros armiger
TATATATATATATATATATATATATATATATATATATATATATATATATGGTCACAGGATGTGGAGTACATTGTAGGGAATAGAGTCAATGGAATTGTAACAGCTGTGTATGATGTCAGAGGTGTGGTAGACTGGGGGAGTGGGGGTTATCATTTTGTGAGGGGTGTAAATGTCTAACTATTACATTGTTTTGTACACCTGAAACTACTACTACTACTACTACTACTACTACTACTACTACTGCTACTACTAGTAGTAGCAGCAGTAGTAAAGAAATGGCAGGTTGGGAAAATTGCGTCGGTGCTTTCTACATGGCGTTGGGGAGGGGAACATAGGACTGGGAAGGAATGAGGCTGGAAAGGTAAGTGGAAGTGTGATCATGGAGAACATCATGTGCCAAATAAGGAGTTAGAGTTTATATTGAAGGCAATGGAGGAAGGGGAGGTGATGAAGTCTTTTGAACAGGAATGGGATAAGGTCAGATATGTGTTTTACACAGAACACTCCGGCTGCACCTCGGAGGATGACTTGGAGGAACAAGACTAGAGACAGGAAGACCAACGGGAGGCTGATGCAATGAACCAGGGGAGGGAAGCTGGTGGCCTGAACTTAGGAGAGGGGAGTAGAGGATAGAAAGAAATGATGGACTAGACAGACAATTACTTGGACCAGATTTGCTGACTGGCCAATGGAGGGATAAGGGAGAGGGGAAAACCCTGTTCAGCCTTGACCATGAGCCTGAGGGTACTGACTAGACCAATAGTAAGTGTTCACTGGAAGGAAACAAATTATAATAAACCTAATAAACAGATATGTTCCCTTCCTTTGTCTTCAGTACCACATTTCAAGTATTTTTACATCATTCTCTCTCTTTTAAAATTTTATTTGTTTTGAACAAGTAATATGTGCACATGGTTGAAAACTTTAAAACCTTGAACAAGGTATACAGTTGAGAAGTCTCACTTCCTGCCATCTACTTGTTTCTTGTGTACCTTTCGAGGGTCTGTATGCAGATGCCTGTATATACAAACACATGTTATCCCTTTTCTTCCACAAAAGATATTAGCTTATTTTATACAGTGATCTTTACCTTGACCTTTCATTTTGTTTTGCTTTATTTTTTTTAACCTAATAGTATATCTTGCATAACTTTCCATGTCACTATAAGAGTGGCTTCCTTATTATTATTATTTTTTTACAGCTGCATGGCATTCCTTGGTGTGTGGATGTACCACCATTTACTGAGCCAGTTCCATGCTGGTGACACTTGGGTTGTTTCCAGTCTCTTGCTGTTATAAAAACTGTTTCAATAAGTAATCATATGCATTCATCATTTTGTGGGTGGGCATACGTATCTGTCAGAATAAGCTTGACATATCAAAGAGAAAAGGCATAAAAAAAAGAGAAAAGACATTTATACATAGCAGTATAGTTTAAAAGTTGATCACTCCAATATACTTAGGTTCTTCAAGATATTTTGTAATCATAAGTTAAAATAAAACTTGAAAATTTTGCAGCATGTTTGGGGTGGTAGCATCCTGTTATTGTTCAATTTTATTTACTTGAAAGTAGCACATATAGTACACTAAGTTGATAATTTTGTGGTGCCTGTGGTGACTTGGGATATCACAAAACTAGGGCTTGCAGTCATTGGGATTCCATTTTTTTGGTACCAACAAATAAAAAATTTAAGTCATCATTTTATGATTTTCCCCTCATATTCCTGAAAGCATCCAACTTTCTAAGAGATAACGGAACCTTGATTATAGCAGGCCATGGACACACAAGAAGAAATGCATTCATTATACAGGCACATAACTCCCTGGGCTTCTATATCTCAAGACTGCCTATGCTAGTATTTTTAGATTCAGGCATTGATCAAAAGAAACAGAAACAAATTTTAAAAATCTTTCCTTGTATCTGGGATGTTTTATAGGTAGAAATGAGTTTTAGATAAATGTGCCCGATTACATGATTACACACATTATAGATAAATTTTCTGTAGCGACAAGATGCTTTTCCCTTCAAATATCTGCTGCATAAAACTAGCCTCTAGCTTAGATCTTACAATGTACATCCCATGAGGCTTACTACCCAAGGAGGTACATCTATTCTTTTTGCCAGTTGGCATGGGTGTTGAATGTTTGTGTCTTTTGAAACAGTTACAGCCTCCCCGCCAGCTTCGGGCTCTCAACATTTCATTTCTGGAAATATTGAGTCAAGGAGCAGTGCCTCTCCTAACTCCAGGTCTGGAGTTAGAGCCCAATGAGTCTGTGGTAGTTGCATTTGATTGTGATATTTAGTCAGTAGGAACACTGAGGATACTGAATTTCTGTAGGTCTCACTTTGAAGCACAGATATTGCTTGAATTATGTATATCTTTGAGCCTTGAACAAGAGAAGAAAGAAAATGCTGTGAGGAAAAGGTAGAGGTTGTCTTTGGTTTCCTTTTAGGTCTGGCCCTTTGTTAGTATAAGCCCATGCTACCCCTGAAGAACTACCCAGCATCTGGTGTCTGTTGACTTCCATTCTGCCCCAACCTGTCTTCCCCCATCTTCTCCCAAAGCTCATGACTCTTGCCTCTCAACATTGAACAGTGTCTGTCCCCTCCCTCCCTTTTCTCCCTGCTATAATTCTGTATTCTATCCACAAGCAAGAACTCTGCCCTATCCCAACAATTCTTAAGCCTTACTGAGCCTCAGAATCACTGGAGGTGCTTTTTACATTCCAGGGCCACTTGTCTTGTGTTTGTGACTCAGGATGTCTGGATCAGTACCTAGGAATCTGCATTTTAACCAGTAGGCTCTGTCTCCCACTTGGGTGACTCTGGCTTGCTGAGGAGACCACGCTTCGAGCAGTCCTCCTCCCTGCTGGAGGACAGCAGTTCTTCTGTCAGGAGACTTGGGTTTGCTCCTGGCTCTGCCCACACCAGTTTTGTGGCTTTGGGTAGATCACTCTAACTCCCTGTGGTTCTGTTTCCTCCTCTAAAGCATGGTGGAGCAGGGAGAGAAATCACACTAGAGATCTTAAACTCCCTTGCCCAGTTGTCTTCCCTTCTTACCTGCCTGGAAAACCTGAACTCTGGATGGCCCTATTATCTGCCCTCTCTTCCCTGCATCCCGGCTATTGAATGTAACTAGAGAAAATCATGGCCCCAGGCCTACTGGTGCTGCTCAACTGAGCTCTTGTCACTGGGCAGTGCCGTGGTGCTTCTCCAGCCAGCTCACTCTCTAGTTCTTCACATGGATTGTTCCAAATGTTCTCTCTCCAACTTCAGACCCAGCCACTTCCCCCAATCTTAACATGTGAGCTCACCTTCCAAGTCACAAGAGAAAATAGGAACCACGAGAAGGAAATTCCTTAACGTCTGCCATCAAATCTACAAATACACCTCCTTTCACACCCACCCTTTTCTGCTGCTTTTGATTATATTGTCTCTCCTCGTAGTTAAGCCAATGTCTTCTTGAATGCTCTGGATCCCATTCCTGGATGTTTTCCTGTCTCTCCTGTATCTTCAACCTCTTCCCTTCTACAGTGATATTCCTACCACATAGAGATTAGCACTGTTAACATATTGATATATTTCCTTTCATGCTTTTTTATACATATACAAGCCTATATTTTATACAGCATTGGGATTTTTGTCAGTTAGAGCTCAAATAGGGGAGCAAAGTCACTATGCTATGGGATTTATTGTGGGAATTGGACCTCACATAATTGTGGGAGGAGAGAGATGAAGGATCACAATGAAGGTATCGGAAGAAGAGTCATTAATCCTTCAACTAAGAAGCCACGCGCGTCATCCTGGGTTATCCAGGTGGGCCTAGTTTGATAATATGTCCTTATGGGAGGTAGGCAGAGGGAGGTTTGACCCCAGCTGTAGGAAATGTGATGATGGTTGGAGCAATGCGAGGAAGAGGCCATGAGCCAAGGAATGCAGGTGGCCTCCGGAAGCCAGAAGAGGCAAGGAAACCGATTTTCCCCTAGACTCTCCAAAGAAACCAGTCTTGCTGACATGCTGGCTTTCACTTAGTAAAACTGATTTTGGACATCTGGCCTCTAGAACTGCAAGAGAATAAACTTGTGTTGTTTTTAAGCCACTAAGTTTGTGGTCATTCATTACAGGAGCAAGAGGAAACAAATACACACATTCAGCCTCAAAGGGAGATTTTTTT
>NW_017731529.1:2104958-2105346 GCF_001890085.2 Hipposideros armiger
TTTCTTCTTGAGTTAGCTTTGGAAGGTTGTATGCTTCTAGGAAATTATCCATTTCTTCCAGATTGTCAAATTTGTTGGCATATAATTGCTCATAGTAATTTCTTAAGATTTTTTGTATTTCTGTGAAGTCTGTTGTTATTTTGCCTCTTTCATTTCTGATTTTACTAATTTGAGCCCTCTCTCTTTTTCTTTTGATGAGTCTAGATAGAGGCTTGTCAATTTTGTTTATCGTCTCAAAAATCCAGCTCTTTGTTTCATTGATCTTTTGTATTGTCTTTCTGGTCTCTATTTTGTTTATTTCCGCTCTGGTCTTTATTATTTCCTTCCTTGTACCTCCATTGGGGTTGTTTTGCTGTTCTTTTTCCAGCTCCCTGAGGTGTAAGGATAA
>NW_017731529.1:2106958-2117384 GCF_001890085.2 Hipposideros armiger
TGTTCTGAACTCTGTCTCCGATAGGTTGTTTACCTCTATTTCCTCTAGTTCCACAGATTCAGGAGGTTTCTTCTGTTCTTTGATTTGGGATGTGTTTCTTTGTTTCCCCATTCTGGCTTACTCTTTGTGTTTACTTCGATGAAGTAGGTAGATCACCTAGGTCTCTCAGTCTTTTCTGAGTAGACTTATGTGTTATATGTCCTTTATATTTGAATTACTCTGACTCCCTTTTCTCCCGCATGTGTGTACCAGAGGTGTTCCTTGTGTTATGTGCCTTCTCCTGTTGAGGTCTAGTTTTTATTGCTTTTGCCTTGTCAGTAGGTGGGCTTGACGCCCAAGCTGACTAGCTATGAGGATTAGCTGTGTCCAAAGTTTATAAGCTGTTGTGTGAGGGTTGACCCCTCTGATGAGGTCAAAGGGAGACTCTTAAGGGAGCATGTCTGAAGAAGTCTCTTGAAAGCCGTTGCCTCTGTGTAGCTTTGTCTTCTAGGGATCTACAGCCAGCATCCAATGCTAGGCCTGGGACCACTGTTGGTTGGTCAGCCAGGCTAGAAGCAAGAAATGCTGGATGCAGAGCAGAGAAGTCCTGGAACTCTCTTAGTCACCTCTCTCCCTGTCCTCCACTACATCTCACCACAGTTACCTTCAGGAAGCAATGGTGGCTTTGTCACTTTTGCCTTCTAAATCTCACACAAATTTCTCTTTTGGCCAGCTCTAACCTATATCGGGGACAGAATTCATAGTTCTGGGATTCATTCAGCTTAAGCATTTGACACAGCACATTCCAACCTAGGATCATATATGGTATTATAGGTTTTCATCTGGCTTTTCCAAACCCCAATAGCAACAGCATTTTCCTATATCATTAGATATTCTGATGAACTATTATTTATTTAACTAGACCTCTATTATTGGTAACTTAGGATGTTTTCTTTTTCTTTTCCTATATTATAAAGAACACTGCAGTAGCTCTGTGCATGCAAATCTTTGTCAGTGTTTCTGACATTTCCTAGGAATGGATCCCTAGAAAGGGGAGCTAAAGGAAGTTACTGAGTTAAAGAAAATGTATTTCTATAGTGCATGATGATTCCTGCCAAGCTGCTTTTCAGAAATGATATATCAGCTTTCATTCCTGTTAACACTGGGCCCTGGCCAACATGGAATACTATGTTTTAAATCTTTTCAAAGAGGTACTCTTGACTATTTCTGATGCTAGTTATAATTATTGCCGGACAATTGGACATGAGGTGAGCTGGCTGCGACACTCATCTCCAGGTGGCTGGCTGGGCTGGCGACACCTTCCTCTCTTTACCTCCATGGGTACCTGCACCTTCCGAAGCTGCACCCTTGGTGAATGGGGACAATTCGCTCTGATAGGGAATCTGGCATTTTTCAGTTAAGAACTTGGAGAAATGTATTGCTTAAAATCAAATATGTCCTCAATAAACACTTGTGTCCAAGGGAAAATGTTATTCCTGTTTCACAAATAGAGAAGCAGAAAGAAAATGAGAGCACGTGACCTCTCTCACTATGGCTACCGTAGCAAGTCCTTAGCAAAGTCACAATTAGCATTTACTTTCCTAAAGTTTTCAATCATGATTTAAGACATTTCAAAGTATCTATATTGTACCAAAAACTAGTTTCTGCATCAAATATAGCTAAGGCATAATCTTTGCTTGACTGCTCAAACACTAAAACACATTACCTGACTAATTCCCATTGCAAATATTTGAATTAATCAGGATAGTTTTATGGTACACTGTCTTAAATAATCTCTTTGATTCTCAGCTTTACTGCAACAGAAATGAAAAAAATAAAACATGGTTGTAAAATGCTAAAGTGACCCAAGGAGAAAACCCCGCACATCAGAGAATTGTGTGCAGGGGGTGTTTAAGCAGTCTGTGCTACGTGTTTTCCCCAAATTTACATTTCAGCTGAAATGTAATGGTTAGATGGATAAGCAGTAATTGGTACACTGAGAAAAGAAATTAATACTGACTTATCTTCTGTCCAAACTGCAAAGTGTATTTTTTATATACAATCTCAGAATACTAATAAAACCATCTCTTTTCCATTTATCAAAATGAGAGTTGCCTGAATTTCTGATGATTGGTTTGCTTTATGAAAGCCTATTTTAGAGCTATCAGACTGTCTGAGATCCTGAGGGAGTTGCTGCTTTCAGTGAGCCAACCCACACATGATCTTGACACATACAAATTCATATAAGGCTGAGCAACAAGGGACATGGCACAGATGGTCAGTGGTTCTCAGAGTGGGCTCTAAACCAGCAGTATCAGCATCACCTTGGAAATGCAAATTCTTGGGGCATAGCTCAGACCTACTGGATGTGAAACTCCAAGCGCAGGGCTGGCCAATTAGTGTTTTAACAAGCCCTCTGATGCATGCTGAAGTGTATTTAAGAAACACTGATCTAGGGTGATGCCTTCATTCTGCAGGTGAGGAAGCTGAATCCCAGAGAGGTTGGGTAGCTCTCCCTAAATCACATGAAAAGTCGATGGCACAGCAGGACCAGACTCCCTAGTCTCTAGACAATTGCAATAGTCTTTCTACAACACACAGCTTCCGAGAGATATCCAGTGAGGATGAAAATTAGCATGCTCCCACAATGCAGCCAGGCAAGCTATGTGGCAACATATTCTAGAAAGGAAAACATAGTGCTACAAGAAGCAACCTATGCAAAGCTTGCCACTAAGAGGATTCACCTGTGTGGCACAGCCAACCAACATTTCAATCAGCTAGATGAATAACTATTACTATAGCTCTTGGTTAGATATTTTAATCATAAGCATTCGGGAAAGTTCTAGATTGATATCACAAATGCTCTCACAGAGGTCCATATGAAATCTACACAGTTACACATCTTATAAAACATAAAAACTCTGTAGCTCAATCCCTTTGAGTGAATTACCTTGTTGAAATGACCTTATTCATTGGGGGCAGGGAAAAAAGTGGGGAAGTTTTGCCGAATTGCATCCACATAGTTTCTCTCTATGATCTTTAACCAAAAGGAAAATGTCTATTTCTAAAGGGAAACTCTTGCTATAATAGCAATGGAAAGAGAATTTGATGTAACCAATTTTTGTGGTATGTTAAGAATCTCATAGATGATAAAAAGAAAAAAAATCTAGTCATCTCTAATTCATATTGTGACCTTATTAAATAATTAAGTTTCTCTTCATTTGATCAAGTTGTATTTCACCAGATGGAAGAAGGGATTTATTTGATTGAGCTTTTTTTTCAAAGTCAGCAAGGACATCTTAAGTCTTATAAATATCCAGGATATGATACCTCCATTTTAACGGTTTCCTAGTTCAGCAAGAATAAAATGATCCATGTGGCATTGTCCTTACTAAAATATAAGTCTATTTGTACAACGTAAACATGTGTCTAAAATTCCTAAGACATTGACACTTTTTTTTTTTAAGTTGTGGACATGATTGGTGCCTTAAGAAAGGCTTGAAGCAAATACCTATGGAAATGCATGTAAATTCAAGGGAACCGTAATATGTCACAGTGGCATTTCTGGAAAACCAGGATGAGACTGTGGACATAGCATTAAAGGTCAGCCCATAGGAAAAGAATGTGAACCATATAAGCAATTTAACATTTTCTAGTAGCCAAATTTTTCAAAAGTACAAAGAAACAGGCGAGATTAATTTTAATAAGTTTTATTTAACCCAGTATACCCAAAATATTGTTTCAACATGCAATCAATATAAAAAATTACTAATGAGAATTTATATTCTTTTTTGTAGTAACTCTTTGAAATATGTTGTGTATTTGATACACACATCTCATTTTGACAGCTCACATTTCAAGGGTTCACCTAGCGACATGTGGCTAGAGACTGCTGTATTGGATAGCACAGGTATATAGACTCACTAGTCAACTGAACATGTTTCTAGATGCCTCCCTTAGCCTATCTTCGTCCCAATCCTAACTTTCCAATTGTCAGCCTTCCCCTCCGATCTCTGTAGGTAACTCTTTGAAATGCCTCTGGGGTATCATTCGTTACCCTATTCTTTTTCTCCACATTTTCTCCTTAGGTTTTAAGGCTTTAAATGCTAGCCATATGGTGATGACTCTCAAATATATGTCTCTAGCCCAGACTTCTCCTCTGAGCACCAGACCCTCATATCTAACTAACATACTCAACATTTCCTCTTGGATGTCTAAAAAACACCAAAAATGTGGCCAAAATAAATATTGATTAGCAATCCCCAGAATAATCACCATATTTGCTCCCCTGTAAGCCTTCCTCATGGCAATAAATGGTACCACTACCTACACAGTTGTTCAGCTTGATACTTCTCTTTCCCACATACCCACACCTCACATCCAATCCATGAGCCAACAATGTTGACTGTACTCCTTCTCTCCACCTCCAGTATTACAATGCAAGTCCAAGAAGCCATCATCTCCCTCTGGATTACTGCAACCAACTAATCAACTGCCTATAATCGAGTTTCCTTTTAGCAGCCAGATCGAGCTTTAAAGCATAAATGAGATAATTACTCTCCCTTGCTTACAACTTTTCCATTGGTAATAGGACATGAAAAGATGCTAAACGTTAGTTATTAAGGAAGTAAAAATGAAGTCCACAATGAGATACCATTTCACACCCAGCAGAATGGCTATCATAAATAAGATACACTACAACTAATGTTGATGAGTATCTTGAGAAATGGGAACCCTCATACATTGTTGGTGGGAATGTAAAATGGTGGAAGCACTTTGGAAAAAAGTTTGGCAGTGTCTCAAAATGTTAAACATAAAACAACCATACCACCCAGCAATTCTACTTCTAGATATCTACCCACAAGGAATGAAAATACATGTCCACACAAAGACAAGCATGCAACTGTTCATAGCACCATCATTCATAGTCGCTAAAAACTGGAACAATCTTCATGTCCATCAACAGGTAAATGGGTAAACAAATCCTGGTAATAAACAAGTGGTGATACAATGGAACATCACTCAGCAATAAAAAGGAACGAACTACTGACACATGCTATGAAACCTCAAAAACACTGTGCCAAGTGAAAGAAGCTGGATACAAGAGACCATATATTGGATGATTCCATTTATATGAAATGTCGGGAAAAGACAAATTTAAAGAGACAAAAAATAGATTAACAATTGAATGGGGCTGAAGGTGAGACTGGGGAGTCCTGTAAGTGGCATGAGGCATCTTATTGGGAAGATGAAAATGTTCTAAAACTGATTTATGGTGATGGTTGCACCCTTTTGTTGAGTTATTAAAAAAATGTTGAATAGCACCCTTGAAATAGATTAATTTTATGATATATAAAATATACTTTAATAAAGATTTAAAAAAAAATACAAACTTCCCACTACACTTAGAATAAACCCCAAACTCCTTACCATGGTCCACAGTGTGGTTGGCCCCTACCTCCCTCTCAGACCTCGTTTCCCACTGGATCATAGATCTTCTCCAACCCCACCTGAGCTAAACAGAAACCCCACCCACTGCAGCCCAATCCAGTGTGATGTTATTTATTTATTCTCTTCATAGCAATTACCAGTACCAGTATCTCAAATTTTTCTTTTGCAAAAATAATAAATAATTATACCTGTCCTTCCACCTCACAGGACTGTTTGTGAGGGTTGAATCAGAATTATGTGAAAGCACTTTAGACACAAAGCTAACTGCTGCTGTTTCTGAGAGGATTATCTCATAATTCCTTTGGACCATCCTTCTGTTTACATATTTTGGGGTCAGAAAAATACTGTAAAGGAATGACTGAGTTGTACACTCTGTATACGCCAGGGTAAGGAAGACAAAGCTTACAAAGAACCATTCTATGTGGTTATTGGGGGAAACCAATGCTCTACTGCTGTGTAGGACAAACAATGCCCTTTCCTGTCCTCTGATTGCAGAGGACAGAAAAGAGGAACTCATATAGCCCCATGGGAAACCAGCTATCCTTCTGGTGACAATGAGGAATCCGTAGAGCAGTAGATCTGTTTTTTTGCCCTTTGCCCTTGCTGTGGAAAAGGGGGACAAGGACAGAGCACTTGTCACATTTGTTGAGAGTGTAAAAGCCCAAATTCTAAACTGGAGTTCAGAACTGGCTTATTTTACACAAGTCACTAAATGAATATCAGAGGGTAACAACTTTTTGCTGTCCCTTAACTAAGCTGCTGAATAAAAAGTTGTCCTCAACTTTCTCCCTCTCTCCCTCTCTCCCTCTCTCTCCTTTAATTGATTTCTTGCTCCTTCCTCCCTCCCTCCCTCCCTCTCTCTCTTCTTCTTTCCTTTCTTCCTTCCTTCCTTCCGTCTGTAATATTCTTTAAGACTTGATTTATTTAGAGCAGTTTTATGTTCACAGCAAAATTAAAAGGAAGATATGGAGATTTCCCATATAACCCCTGCACCCGCTCATGCATAGCCTACACTATTATCAATATCACTGACCAGAGTAGGACATTTGATACAATTGATGAACCTACATTGACATATCATAGCCACCCAAAGTCCATAGTTTACCTTAGGGTTCACTCTTGGTGTTGTACATTCTATGGGTTTAGACAAATGTATAATGACCTATATCAATCATTGTAGTATCATACAGAGTATTTTCACTAACCTAAAAACTCTCTCTGCTTGCCTGTTCATCCCTTGTGATCTCTTTACTCTCCATAGTTTTGCCTATTCCAGAAAGTCATATAGTTGGACTCATACAGCCTTTTCAGATTAGCTTCTTTCACTTAGTAATGTGCATCTAAGCTTTCTCTTTGTCTTTTCATGGCTTGATGGCTCCTTTCTTTTTAGCACTGAGTAATATTTAATTGTCTGGATGCACCACAGTTTATTTGTACCATTTACCTATTCAAGGACATCTTGGTTGCTCCCAAGTTTTGCCAATTATGAATAAAGTTGCAATAAACATCCATGTACAGGTTTTTGTGAGGACAGAAGTTTTCATTTTCTTTGGGTAAATACCAAGGAGTGCAATTGCTGGGTCTTGGGGTAAGAGTATGTTTAGTTTCGTACAAAACTACCAAACTGTCTTCCAAAGTGGCTGTGCCATTTTGCATTCCCAATGGCAGTAAATGAGAGTTCCTATTGCTCCACATCCCCACCAGCATTTGATGTTGTCAGTGCTCCAAATCTTGGCCATTCTAATAGGTGTGCAGTGGTATCTCGCTGTTTTAATTTGCATTTCCCTGATGATATATGATGTGGACCATATTTTCATATGCTTATTTACCATCTATATATCTTCTTTGGGGAGGTATCTGTTCAGGTATTTGGCCCATTTTTTAATGTGTTTTGTTTTTTCTTATTGTTGAGTTTTAGGAATTCTTTGTATTTTTTTTATTATTTAAAATTGATTGGGGTGACAATGGTTAGTAAAATTACATATGTTTCAAGTATACAATTCTCTAATACATCATCTATAATATATATCGTGTTGTGTGTTCACCACCCAGAGTCAGTTCTCCTTCCAGCACCATGTATTTGACCCCATTTACCCTCTCTGTACATTTGGGAAATGGTCCTTTATCAGAAGTGTCGTTTGCAAACACTCTCTTCCAGTCTGTGGCTTGTCTTCTCATTCTCTTGACAGTATCTTTTGCAGAGAAGAAGTTTTTAGATTTAATGAAGTCCAATTAATCAATTGTTTCTTTCATGGACTGTGCCTTTGGTGTTATATCTAAAAAATTATCACCATACCCAGGTCATCTTGGTTTTCACCTATGTTCTAGGAGTTTTATAGTTTGGCATTTTATATTTAGGTCTATGATCTATTTTGAATTAATTTTTCTGCAGGGTGTAAGATCTGTATCTAGGTTCCTATTTTTGCATGTGGATGTTCAAGTTCTTCCAACACCATTTTTTGAAAAGAAAAAGGGGGTAGAAAGCTGGGTGAAAAAGGTGAAGGAAGGAAGAAGTAAAATTGGCAATTACAAAATAGTCATAGGGATGTAAAGTGCAGTATTGTAAAGGTCAATAATATTGTAATAACTTTGTATGGTACCAGGTGGATACTAGATTTATCGGCGGGGAGGATCACTTTGTAAATTATATAAAAGTCTAGTCACTGGGCTATATACCTGAAATTAATGTAAAATAATATGGAATTAAACTGTAATTGAAAAATAACTGCTTAATTAAGTAACTAAAAAATACAAAATAAAAGACTATCTTTGCTTTATTCTTTCTCTTTTTAAAATGTATGTTCCTAATAACTTTGCTGAACGTTCTCTTGAAACTCTTTCAAAAGCAATCAAAATCCCTTCTCTCAAACTAAAATATAATTTCCCCATTGCCTCAACATTTTAAAACTTTAATCCCCTTGTAAATATTTTAATGCAACATGAGGTTTTTACACTTAAAATTGTCATTGCTTGTTGCCCTTTAACTTGAATGTTAGTTTTTCTAGGTACAAAATATTCTTTTTTATTCTCTATTCAAAATACTTCTTTTTTACAGCATAGAAAATATAGTCAATAATGTTGTAATAGCCATATATGGTGTCAGATGGGTACTAGACTTACTTACCAGGGTGATCACATCATAAGATATATAAATATCTAATCACTATGTTGTACACTTAAAACTAATTTAATATTGTATGTCAACTATAGTTGAAAGATAAAAAAATATTTTCCCTTCAAAATTTTGAGGAGGTCTCCTAGTGTCTGTTAGCCTCCAGTGTTTCTGATGAGAAGTCTGATGCAAAATTCATTCTCATTCTAAGTTATTTTTTCTCTCTTTCTCTTTATGGGAACTTTCTCTTTATCACTAATATTCTGAATTTTGTCAAGATGTGTCAATACCAACCAGCTTAGCATTCTGTGGGCTCTTTCAATCTGGAAACGTGTCGTTCTCCAGCTTTGGGAATTTTTCTTATATTATTTGTTTGATTTTTGACTCTTCCATTTTTATTATTCTCCCATTCCAGAGTTCCTCTTAAACCATTCCCACTCCCTTAGTTATATTTTTTCTACTTGATTTTGGCTGTGGTTTCCTCTACCGATGTGATCACATCCTCTTTATATTTTCAGGATTTCTTCAAAATTTCTCAATTGCTGATGACACACTATTTCTACATTTGCAGGACTGATTGTGTGTGTGTGTGTGTGTGTGTGTGTGTGTGTGTGTGTTTCTTANGAGGTGAACCTGGAAAGATAGTGGGGCCTTGCGTGCTAGGTTAAGAATTTTGGCCTTTATCTTATTGGCATGCAGGGGAATGGCATGTTCAAAGCAGTATTTCAAGAGATTAATCTGACATGGGGATACAAAATAAATTGGAAGGGCTGGTCTATAAACTAGGAAACCATTTAGAGGGCTATTACGGTAATCTTAGAAGTGATGGGGCCTGAGTCAGGGGAGAAGAATTTAACATGGAAAAGAAGGGATGAATGGGAGAGTTATGTGAAGGGAAAAAAACAACACTTGATAACTGATTGGCTATGGAAAGAATCATGAGAGCTAGAGTGCTGTCTGCTTCCCATAGAGGCAAAACAACATAGCTCAGGTTTCCTGTACCAGTGGCAATCTGAAGAATTTTTTAGTTCCTAGGAAGGTAGCTCCTGCTCTTACATCAGGCATCTAATTGAATAAGTACAATTAATCTTCATCCAAGCAATAGAATATTAAGAAATAGAATAGTAAGAAAATGGTGTGAAATTACAAACTACCATAATTGGAAGAAAACATCAGGGGGAAGCTGTTTTCAAAATATCTCCTTTGTTTCTTCTCCCTGCCACCTGCTTAATAAATATCACATGTTGAATCCTTATATTAGATACCATAATTGTGGATTTCTTTATATTTTTATTTATGGAAATAAAAACCCAACTCAATAATAACAGCAAGAACAACAACAATCAACAAATAAACTTCATACTACCTGGCATTTTACCCTATTGGAGAAGTGCCCTTGACGTCCCTTGTTGAGAATCCATATTTCCATTGGCATGAACAGGGTGAGCTATGGAAATTACTCAATGTTTTTATTTATGGTCTATTCCACAGCTTTGAAATTAAGTTTACATCCAGTGTTAGTAGATATTCATTACCTTTCTAAAATGCCATCTTAAAAACAGATTGCTTGGGGACTAGATGGCAAAGAAGGGGGCATTTCACACTCAGATGGTTGGCCCTGTTCATAAAATGCTACATTTAGACGTTCTTCTATATTTATGGTGTATACAGTTACTCCTGCTAGTGGGACATGCTAACTCTCCTGGGCTTTTTTGCATCTTCCTGTTTTAAAACAGTCATTATCTTGTTTCTAGAGTAAAGCTTTTGTTTTCTGTAAAATAATATGCATGTTGACAGCAAGACATAAATAATGAAACATCTAAAACAACGTTCCAGCTAGCTAACACAATTCGAGAGACTGATTTATACTGGAATGAAAAAAAA
>NW_017731529.1:2117456-2119721 GCF_001890085.2 Hipposideros armiger
TCTTGACATTTTCTCTGTGACATTTCGTTTAGCATAATAATCTCAAGATCCATCCATGTTCTATTTTAGCTTTTACTCCCCTTGCCTTTGAGGTCAAATTCATAAAATCCTCTCTGAAAGCAAGGCCCATACATTTAATATCTGTGCTTTCTTCTATGCAACTTATTGTTTCAGATTTTATGTTTAGGTCTTTGATCTATTTTGAGTTAATTTTGGTAGATGGTGACAGCAACCTAGTTTCATTCTTTTGTACATGGCTTTCCAGTTTCCCTAGGACCATTTATTGAAGAGGCATTCTTTTCTCTATTGTATGCTTTTTTCTCCTTTATAGAAAATGATCTGTCCATATATATGTGGGTTTATTTCTGGGTTCTCAATTCTATTCCATTGGTTTGTTTTTCTGCTTTTCTGCCAATACCATGCTGTTTTGATTATTTTCACTTTGTAATATAAATTGAAGTCAGGGAGTGTGATAACTCCAGCCTTCTTCTTTTTACTTAGAATTGCTTAAGCTATTCAGGGTCTTTTGTGATTCCATATAAATCTGATAATTTCTTATTCTATTTCTTTAAAAAATGCCATTGGGATTTTGATAGGGATTGCATTAAATCTGTATATTGCTTTGGTAATATGGCCATTTTAACTATGTTTATTCTTCCAATCCATGAACATGGAATATCTTTCCCTTTCTTTGTGTCTTTTCTTCCTTTGAATAATGTCTTGTAGTTTTCAGTGTATAGGTCTTTCACATCCTTTGTTAAGTTTATTCCTAGGTTNATTGTGTGTGTGTGTGTGTGTGTGTGTGTGTGTGTGTGTGTGTGTGTGTGTGTGTGTGTTTCTTAGGATTCAATGCTGGGAGTTAGAATATGCCATATTAATCCAGGTTCCCAAGTGATTATTTCTATAAAACTGGATCTTGTCTCACAGGTGGAAGTTTCATATTTGAGATTTCATAATGCCTTCCTCAGATAAACTTTAGGAAGAAGTATGATATTTGTGCATGGAGAATGTAAAAATAATTCCTTCATTGGTTTGGTTCCACGTAAGCTAACTTTTTCCATTCTAGTCTGCCACATTCCTTTTGGGGTTCTATTTTCAGTTAACAGTTGTGGCTGATCTTAATATTCTGTTATTTTATATGGAATATAAATATGAGCATTATAGGGAGGATAGGGTTCAAATTTTCATCCTGTAATTCTTAAAGATCTGGAAAAGATCTAGTTTTTTTATGTGATTCAGGGATGGAGGTAGGGGGCTTTTAAAACATGCCGCCTGGAGAATTAACCTTATGTCAGCAACACCTTTGAAAGTTCTAAACATTTTAGGAAAAAAGAGAGCATTAAAGAAGGAAAAAGGTCATGCTTTTCAACTCCATAGTCCTGGGAACCATTCAAAGGAATAATAATGTTCCAGCCAGAGTAATCAGAGCAGATATGGCTAATAGGTTTCAACTTGAGTTGAAATAAATGATTGATAGGGGCTGCCTGGAGCACAGCTGTGTTGGAAAAGATTTTGAGGCCACATCTGGGTTCACAGGACAAAGTGTGATTAATGATGTCTGCCATGGTTGTGAAAGGAGGTAGTGGTGGTAGCCATGCCATGTATTTTTAATCCCTGAATAAGAATCTTCTGATGAATAGAACTATTCATCCATGAGGTTGCCATATTGCTGTTGGAAGATTATGGGCATATTCTGACAGCATGGAGATAAGATGTTAATGTTTTTTGGGCTGATTTTATTCAACTTGTAGTCCGAATGATTTCCTGACTTGGCAGAGACAGTAAGCTGGAGAATAAAGTATGTCATATTTGTGCACCTACTGCTTGGTTTAAACTTAAGCACAGGACCATAATGCCTCCCAGTGCAGACACAAACAGGATGTTATGCAGACAAAGTGGGATATTAGGGTGTGTGAATTATCATTTGAATAAAAATTTTCCTGTGTCCTAGAAGGCAGGTGTGGGTTCCTTTTTACTTGTTTGATTTTATGCTTTGTTCAGTCAACATAGAAAGATATAAATAAGAGAGTGATATTTACCCATAATGCATTCAAAGATGATATTGTTAATATTTTGGTGTAGAACCTTCTAGTCTCTTTTCTATGTATATATTTATATTTAATGAGATCATCTTGTTTTTAGCTTAAAATTTTCTTTTAACAAAATCTAGGCCTCTTTCTAAGTTAATAATAAATATTACTGATTATAGTATTTAATTAATCAATATTACTTTATTGTACACACACACACACACACACACACACA
>NW_017731529.1:2120231-2123273 GCF_001890085.2 Hipposideros armiger
CTCTTCCTTGTACTTTCTAGAACACGTGACGCTCATGTTGACAAAGTGTGTAGGTCCCCAGTTCCATTCTATTGATTAATCTATGAGGTTACCTGCAGGCCTGCAGAGTTTAGAAGGCTGGGGAATGGAGAGCTGGTGAAGTCTGGAGGAAGACTAGGGTGCAATGTCCTGGGTGGTGGTGGAGGAAGGCAGAGTGCTGCCCCTCAAAGTGAATATTATAAGGAGGTGTGAGTTAGTGATCTCCTTCAGGGGAGACTCAAACTATTGAGGGGCCAGGACGGTGTTCTTGTACCTAAATGCCTTTTCTCTATTCATCCTGAGACACATCTCTCTTTATCCTGTTCCATCATTTTCTTTTTCCTTGAAGTACTTTTGGGCCTTCAGAAGTCCCCTTTGTCAGTTGTGCCACCTGAACAAGTGTTGGGTATTGCATATAAATACTGGAATAAATAAATCACAGTAAATAGTATTGTAAACCATAGTTTCTATAGTTTTTAACAGTATCTATAAAAAGTAGGAAATTGCACTTCAAATAACCTATACCTGCACATTTTAGGGGGAAAAGTTGTCTTATTTCTCTTCCAAATAATAGTATGACTACTGATTCTAGCTTCAAAGCCTTCACTCTCCCCATAAATTGTTGTGTTGATCCCTTTTTAAAATTGGTAACCAGAGCAACTAGAACAACTATCTCTGCACAGTGGAATGCACAGTGAGCTATCACAAAGGCATGATGGAAGACTGTTAGCTCATGATTTACAGGGCCAGTTTCCAAACACACCCAGTCTGAGTAGGTGAAATGAACAGTCATTATCAGTGATAACTGAGTTTACTTTTCAACCTAGAAAATCCTAGTGGCAAACACACAAACACACACACACGCATATGCATGCACTCATGCACACACACACATCTCCCAGGAGACTAGAAAAAAGTACAATATTTCACATTCCATTTGTTTTCTTAAAACATATTAATAGTAGAAATTTTGTCTTTGTTTCAAAAAGAAAAGTTTAAAACAAATTATGGGTAGAAAAAAATAAAAAACAATTGGGAAATAGAAATATATTGAAATTTTTTTTCTGGAAATCTTTTACTTGCAGTTTTATATTGGGAATTTGTAAAAAAAAATATATTCTCCATTTTAAAAAGTAGTACATACATGCTCACTGCAGAAAATTTGGAAAACATAGATGTTTTAAAATTTCAAAATATATTCCTACCATCCAGGTACCACCCAAGTAGCAGCAGTTTTGTTTCCATATACATAGATATATGTAAAATTTCTCCTCCACTTTATCTTCTTCTAAGCTTGGATCAAATTTTATACATACTTCTGTATCCAGTTTTCTCTACCTAAAGTTTTATCATGAGAATTTCCTCAAATTATTTAATACTTACTTAGCAACTATTTACTGTGTGCTTGCAGTATGTCAGGTAGTTTTTCAGGCACTGGAACTATACCTAAGAAGAAAATAGACACGGCTCTTGCCCTTTGGAGTTTGTAGTCAAGTGGGAAGACATGCACTTGAAAGAGCAACTATAACAGAAGGAGGTGTCACAACATGGGGCTAGAAAATGTGCGAGTAGCACCAAACTGGGAAGACTTTCTAGAATAACAAAGCAGATAGCTAAGGGATGAGTGGAGGGTAGCCAGCAGATATGATTGTTTCTATGTTTACATAATATTTCATAACATAACCATGACACAATTTCACTAGTTTCTTATTATTGGACAGCTAGATTGTACCTGATTCCTTGCCTTTATAAATAACACTACAATGAACAAGCTTGTCTTTAAATCTTTGTCAACATTCTTGATATTTTCTTGTATCAGATTCCTAGAAATTAACTTACTGGGTGAAAAAAAAAAAAACCATTTTGCAGTTTCTTGCTGTATCCTGCTGAATTGCTTTCCAGAAGGACTGTACATCTCTATGCCTACCCCCAGGACCTGATATTACCCACAATGTTACTCTCTTGATGCAGCTGAATATTACCTTTTTATAAAACACCAAATTAATAGGCAAACAATATATTTTACTGTGTTTTAATTTATCTTTCTTTAATTACCAGAGAGATTAAATATTCTTTTTTTTTTACATGTATTGGCCTTTTGGGTTCTCTTTTAGTATAATTATCTCTTTATGCTGTTTGTGTGTATGTGTGTGTGTTGATATTTTTATTAAATTTATTGGGGCAACATTGATAGTAAAGTTACAAAGGTTTCAAGCGTACATTTCTATAATACATCATCCATATATTGCAGAGTCGTTTTTCCTTCTATCACCATATATTTGACCCCCATTTCCCTCTTCTACCATCACCCTCCCCACTTACCCTCTGGTTATCTCTAAACTGTTGTCTGTGTCTATGAGTTTTTGTTTCTTTGTTTATCTTGTTCATTTGTTGCTTTTAGTTTTATATCCCACATATGAGTGAAGTCATATAGTTCTTAACTTTTTCTGTCTGATTTATTTCACTTAGCATGATAATCTCAAGACCCATCCATGTTGTTGCAAATGGCAGTATTTCAACTTTTCTTATGGTCAAGTAATATTCCATTATATATATGTACCACATCTTCTTTATCCAATCATCTATTGAAGGACATTTTTGTTGTTTTTATGTCTTGGCCACTGTGAATAATGCTGCAGTGGACATAGGTGTACATATATCTTTATGGATAAATGTTTTGGATTTTTTTGGGTAGATACCCAAGAGAGAGATTGCTGGGTCATATGGTAATTCTATTCTTAAGTTTTTGAGGAACCTCCATACTGTTTTCCACAGTGCCTGTATAGATTTATGTTCCTACCAGCAGTGTAAGAGTGTTCCTTTTTTCCCACAACCTCTCCAACACTTGTTATTCCTACTCTTTTTGATAATAGTCATTCTAACAGGTTTGAGGTGGTGTCTCATTATGGTTTGGATTTGTATGTCCCTAATAGCTAATGATGTTGAGCATTTTTTAATATATCTGTTGCCCATTCTTAAGAGGAGTGTCTGTTCAGGTCCTCTGCCCATTTTTTAATTGGATTG
>NW_017731529.1:2125658-2126837 GCF_001890085.2 Hipposideros armiger
CTCCCTTGACAACCCTGGAGACAAAGGTTGGGAAGGTGCCTCACCTGGGGAGGAGCATTTGTAGGGCTCAAGAAAGACTTGAATGTTTACAGGAGGTCATCAAAATATCTCAAGTCAAGTAGCTTCAGCCTAGAATTGAGGGTGAGGGACAGGGACCAAGGAAGTCATGATGGGAATTCTTTATCTACCATTATGCCAGAGAAATTTTGCTTTAAAGCCTGAGTCAGAAACCCTCATTGGATTGGCCTACTGTGATTTAGAAAAGAACTTAGAAATTAGTAGGAGTGCTGTAAGATTTTAATCTGTGACTGAATCCTAATCTAAGGATAACTATAACCCAGATAATAATCCTTTGCTTCAATTGTGGGCTCTATACTTAAAAATTTTAAATTCCTTATTACAAAGCTATAAATAAATTTGATCCCTTTTTCAATGAATGTGGACTATACTATATAGATTTTGGTATTCTGCTCTTTAAATTGACATCATTCTACAAACATTTTCCTGTTCATTAAATAGCCTTCAAAAATGTGACTTTTAATGGCTGTATAGTTTTCTACTAAATAGACATATCACATTAAATTGACCAATTTCTAAACTCTCCTGTTTCTAAAATTATAACAAACTCTATAATGAACATTTATATACATACATTTTTTAATGCAGCCCTGATTTTCTTAGGATAAAAATTAGATTAGACAAGCCTGGGGAATTTTATCTCAAATATTTATATTTTAAAAAATTAATATTATACTGTACATATTAATCACCACCCAGATTATTCACTAAGCAAATTGTGAGAACGATTAAATTGTGAGTATGACCATATTATTAAATAGTCATTGAAAGCATTGTTTTTCTTTAGTGGCCATATGATCATTTACTTTTTGAATATGCCATCATTTATTATTTTTAGCCATTCTCTATTATTAAATAAACCAGTTATTTCTACTTTTTTGGTGTTATAAATATTGCCACTGTGAACATCCTTGTATATATATATTTTATTCAACTAAGAAAATGATATAGAATAGTGAATTCTCTCATCTAATCACCCAGCTTCAAGAATTATCAACACACAGCCCACCTTGTTTGGCTTATAACCTCCAAATCTTACTCCCCAGTGGTTTATTTTAAAGCAAATAGCCCAGGACATTTCTGTTTCACAAGGCACAAAAG
>NW_017731529.1:2129217-2135233 GCF_001890085.2 Hipposideros armiger
AGCTGACATTATTTATAGTTTAAATGTTTACAGTTTAAGTCCTAGTAATGGAATAAAGAGTCCTTTAAGGATTGACCTTGGAAACCCAAACTTACAAAATGATAACAAATGTTGGGCCAACTAAGCTACCTTTCTCATAACAAAAAATCATCAGCAAATATTTTAACTTATGTGATTGGATCACTTACTATGTGTATAACCAATATAATTGGATAACCAATATAATTGGATAATATTATTGAAATCTTATCAGATATATTCTTTTGTTCCTGGAAAATCTTAGTTGTCATGGGTTCTCCTCATTGTATCAATGACACTTATTGGTTAAGAAATGGTGAATATAGTTTAGAATAAAGTAATTTTCATTTTCAAGAAAGGTGTTAAATTTCAGAGCAAAGAAAGTTGCCTGAATGCCAAAATGTTTTTGATTTTCAAGAGCTCTTAAGGCTCTTAAGAGAGAATAGGTTTGGGGAGAGATTCTAAAAACTTGGCTTTGTGTATGATATTCTATGCCTTGCATTTATATTGTGACATAATAAGAAATACATAGCAATGTGGATTTTTTTTTGGTATAAATTTAGAGAATTTATACCATGAGCTCTAAAGATGTTCCATGTCCAGTATGGTCACTGGGTGGCAGGGGAGGAATGTCTGAGGGAGACATCCGGGGTTCCCAGGACTCTGCCCACCACAGTGGAGGATAAGGTAAGCAGCTAAGAGGAGGGCAAGGAAGAGGGACTAGTGAGCCTGAGGAAGAACAGAGATGATGCAGGTTGCGTAGGCCATGGTGGGGCCTCAGGTGTTAGCAATGAATGCAATGAGGATGGAAGTTTATGCTCAAGATCTGGAGGGATGGGCTACATTTGAGCAGAGTCAAGCACAAGCAGTGGGCACTATGGGAATCACATTCCCTGCCAGGACCATACATCAGTATCCCTGGAATCCTGACCATTTCCAAGAAAGGAAGGCAAAGGTGAATGAGCAGATTCCTGGATTAGAGCATGTAAACACACACACACACACACACACACACACACGGATGTGTTTTAAAATAGGAGGAACTAAATACATTACATGAATGATGGCAAGATTAAATCTACAGATAGTCCATTTCAGGTTCTGGAATAAATAGTTTTTGCTTTACACATCTGAGTCTTGTAACTGTGAAATTCAAATTTGTAACATAAATCATCCCTGTCCACAAAGAACTTATAACTTTAGAGAGACCTTAATACCTCAAAGTATTTTCAAATAACAACCCAAGACCACCACAAAAGAGATGTCAGAGCCATTCTGATGGTCTACATGAATGGTATGCTTTTCAGACCTGATCTTCTTTGTCCCCACAGCATTTGGCATAGCTGACTTCTCCCTGCTCCTTTAAACACTTGTTTACCTTGATTTTGGGGACCCACTTTGGTTTCCTTGCTGTTTCTCTGGTCCTTCTTTTCCTTTGAAGGTCACTCTTCTTTTGCGCTTGGGTTCTTTCCTAGGCTGTCTACCTTTCCCAACCCAACCCCTAGAAAATTCCATCCATGCTCATGTCTTTCACTGTCATGGATGTGCTGCTGACTCCCACATTTATCTCTCCAGGCTACTTCTCTCTCCAGAACCCCAAATGGACATACTCAGTTATCTCTAGGACAATTCTGAATCTGCATCCCACAGCCTATCACAATCTGTATTTCCAAACTCGTCTGTCTGTGGCAGAGTGCCTGGCACAAACTAGGTGCTCAAACGTTTATTGTAGATACATGTATTACAGTTGCCTGTTTTCTTGTCCATCTCTACCAGATGGTAAATATCTTGTGAGCAGGGAGTGTCTTTCTCAAAATCTGTTGCATCCCCAGCATCCAGTACAGTGTCTATTACTTAGTAGATGCCTCAATTAATGTTTCCTGAATGAATGAGGATAGAGGATAATTGCTTGGAATGTAAAGGAGTGTAAGGCGACCCTAGGATGGAGAGGTCAGGGAGAGGATTTATAGGCATGTTCTAATTACTGTTATTTAACAGATTACCTCAAAATTTAGTGACTTAAAACAACNCTGAAAAGCAACCCCTCCTCCTTTTTCATGTGAATGGCTTGCTTAAGTCATTATTTCACTTTGGCTGTGGCGAATCAACCACATAGGGGCTCAGATAAAGACCAATACTCCTGACTAGAAAAGCAATTGTGAAGCCCAGGGTTGAACTCAGACTGTCCCACTGTGCTTTCTCTTCAGCCTTGCTCTCACAACTTATCCAAGTCACTAGAAATGTCCTTTTGCCGCAGCAGGTCTTCACAGTCCCACAGATAATTCTGAAGTGTCACAATGCAAGCCTGATAGCCAGAGTCTATTTTACAGTATGGTTGCCTATGGCAATGGGGTCACATCATATTTCCTTCCCCTACATCTCGGGGGAGGAAATTGATCAGGACAAAGCTTGCTGTCCAATATGATGAAGCATATTGTATGATGTATCACTTGTAAATACCGTGATAACATAAAAGAGCTCATTAGCTGAAAGGGCTTTCAAATCCAGTCCTTCAGTTCTCAAGGACCTTTGGGAAAACTGTTCTGACAAAGAGAAATCTAGGATTCTTGAGGACTCCTGAGCTTGAAGATCTGCTAACTGTTTTTCTGTAACTCACCCCTCATTTCCCATGGCACATTGTTCCTGTAGCACTACCATAGCTTTTAAAAATTAATAATGAAGTTATATTATGCAGCATCAATCTCTTGCTTGACCATAAGCTCCTCAAGGGCAGGGGACCTGCCTTATTCATCTTTGTATCCCCTGCAAGCACCTGGCACACATCTCAATCAATGTCCGTGGAATTGAATTTGTTTGAATTTATATCCCAGGTCACAGTACCAGAGCTCAGAATAGGACTGGAGCTGAAGGCAAGTGAGGAATCATTTATTTCCCGCTGCTGAACTGAGTGCTGGGCTCTGAGAAATTCAAGTCACCCTATTACCCCAAAGGCTGCCTCCTCCATCTCCAGAAAGGGCCTTAAAGGTGATTCTGTTGGTGCCTTTGGTGAAAGTTCTTTCTCCTAGTTTTTAAAGGTAAGAAAAATGAAGCACCGGGTCCTGAATTTTGCTGGTTTACAATACAGAGCTAGGAGAAAATAAACTGGAAATGTGAACTCTTTTCATCCCCTGCTTAGCTGATGTGGAGAGACAGGCAATGGGACGCCACAGAGCCCTTTCTCATTCAGCTTTGTCTAGGATTGGCACAGTGCCGGGCGTATTCTTGGTCCTAATTAAATATAGGAACATAATTAGTTGTTTTCCTTCCTTTCAAAAGGTACAAGTCATTAACTGTTTAGTTTATAAACAGAAACAAAGACAAAAGATAGTTTTTAGAAAACTCTCCACGTGTCTAAGCCAGACAGTCTGCTGAAGCTTTACACTATATATTTGCTCTAATTCTGCCCATAACTAGACAAGACAGGTGTATGTCCTCATTTCCAGTTGAGGAAATGAGGCCCAAGGAGTTTAAATGGAGAATCCGGGACTGGAGATCAGCTCCGATCGGATCACTATACCATGAAGTTTCCCTTTTCTTCTCCAACATGTTGGAGGCTGCGCGCGCGCGCGCGCGCGTGTGTGTGTGTGTGTGTGTTTCCTTTTTACCATTAAAGCCCTGCTACTTCTCCTGGTCAGTTTCCTCGATTCCACTTTTCTGAAACAAAGTCCAGTTCTTGTCCAAGGTCTCAACGCCACCTCAGCCATCTCCCCCTGGTGTTCCAAGGACCGGGAGCCACGCCTCCGGTCAGAGTCCCAGCCTTTGGCTCGGATTCCGGGCTCCCCTCAGTCTCCTCCTAGGGACCCGCGCCTCGCCCTGGTNAGATGACCTCCCTAGAGAGATGGACATCCACAATTACAAGGGCTCCTGAAGCCAGTGCCACCTTCAGTAGGTCCATGAATACCCTGGTTAAGAACCCAATATCGTAGAAAGAGCATAACTTGAGAGAGGCCTTGAATTAAATCCTGGACCCACCTTACTGTGTGATTTTGAGAAAAACTATTTAATTTTTTGGCACCTATTTCTTTACCTGTAAAATGGGAATGGTACCCTTGAACTGGAGTTATAGAGGAGGTTAAATACATAATGCACATACAGCATTTAGCATAGAGCCTGGCATGTAGAAGGTGCTCAGTACAGGAGAATTCTTTTCCCCTATGACATATGTAGCAGGGAAATGACTGATGTTTGGAATAGGCATCCTGAAGCCGACACTCTGGCTCACTGCTACCTGATGGCTGCAAACATTATACCAGGGGGCAGATTCATACAATTAGTCAAGAGTTGGAGGCTTTTAACGTCTAAATCATTCTGATTTACCCTGTTCACCAGAAGGGTGTCTTTTGACACCCTTCCTACATTATGATGGTTCCTCTTGGTGTGAATCTCGTCTTCCCAAGATAGAAGGAAAAACTCCCACATTTCTCAGTTTCCTTTGCCTCCAGGGTGCAGTCGTGTGACTTAGGCTCTGCTAATCAGATGCACATACAGAGATATAGATACAGAAGTGATTTCTGTGCAGAAGCAGGTGGGATGCAGGGCATCCATTTTTCAGGCACAGATTGTGGGAGAGGCAGTGTGGTTCTGGAATTATCAGGAGGAGAGAATCCCTTCTCAGCCAGTTCTGCATTGAGGTTCCGGGGATTGTTCCTGGAAGCTCACTCCAAAGCCTGTTTCCTCAGTTCTTCCAAAGACTCTGCAAGCATTCTAACATCTTTTAATAAATCACTTCCTACTACTTTAACTTGATAGAATAGGTTCTGTGCTTGGCAACTAAAAATCCTGACTTTCACAATGCTGACATGTCCTACCGTTTCGTTTCATCTTCCTCCCTTCCACAATTCCTTTGCATTAGTTTTGCAACATGACTAAGTGTAATAAAGGGTTCTAATATCCTTATATAAGAACGGGGCTATCTGTACATAAGGGCACAGACTGTGTCCACCCTGACTGGGACCCTCAGTGGTGTCCTTGGGCTGCCTGCAGGGAGGATCTTGTATTTTACAATAGCCTTTCAAGAGGCTGGACCCTACGTAGTCTCAAGGGCTCCTCAAGTGTTCCTTTTAATGCTATTCACATTACATGAAAGCAGGTCTTACTAGTTTGGCTGTTTTAGGAAGGCAAGTAGTTGGGAAGGAACTTCTGTGAGCATGATATTAATAATGGTTTGAGCTGACTATTTTTGTATAATTATTATTTTATTAAAAATGAGGGACTCTTCGGGAATGAGGCTACCTTATTACATAAACAGATTATTTTCCTCCTAAAGTATTTTGGGTTCTTTTAATCAACCTCTACAAGCCTTAGACTGAACACACTTTAGAAAACACAGAGTTTTAATTAAGTTGGTTTCAATTCATGTGGTAGCAATAGTCTTATGCACTCATTCAATATGTGTTTATCATGAATTACTCTGTCAGACATTGTGCTAGGTGTCAGCACAATAAGGCACTAGATAAATAAGTTTCCTTATGCTTTTGCCCTCAAGACTCTCATAACCTAATAGAAAGACAGACTGACAATTCCAAGATAGTGTGGTGCTAGGATTTGCTTCTGCCATAACTGGAAATAGTCTTTTTTTCTGTGAGGGCACTCTTTTTCTCAAGTCTTTTAACCTCCAGTAAGAGAGATGCCTACTTATACCTAAAGCACTAATGGTTTTCTAAAATTTGATGGAAGCAGCACCCCTATTGTGGTCAGGAATAAATCTTGAAGTTTAGTATCACTAATAACTTTTGGATGGCATTCAGATGCCTTCTTCCTACCTGGTCTGGCGACCAGTGGGTTCAGGTCAGCACACCTATATTTCTTGGAGTTTCTTGGTGGCAAACAATAGCTGATTTTAGCTAATTCAATCAGAAGGAAGTTTCATTGGTAGCTCAGAGAATCTAAGGCAAAGCCAGATAATAAGACTTGAGGGCCGGCTGAGTGGCGCAATGGTTACGAACTGGCTTGGGATGCCAGAAGGCCCCGGTTCGGATCCCACATATGAGGGCCAGTG
>NW_017731529.1:2137034-2146751 GCF_001890085.2 Hipposideros armiger
TAGTGCCCAGGTCCAAATTCAAACCAATTAAATCAGATTTTTGGGATGGGACACTAGTATACCTTAAAGTTCCACAGGTAATTCCAATCCATAGCCAAGTTTGAGAACCAAACTATAGAAGTGCTTTGCTAACCTTAATGTGGCTATGAAGTTCCAGAGAATTTTGTTAAGATTCTAGTAGAATAGGTCTGAGGTGGTGACTCAGATTCTGTGTTTTTAATAAGCTCCTAGGTCAGCTTATTAGCAAACCACACTTTGAGGGGAAAGGGACTAGAAGACACTATTTCCTCACGTACAAAAAAAAGAACAACACCTTAAAAATTACCCCCAGGGTTGCATATTGGCTCATGGCTGTGAAAAGAGTCACTACTTGCTAGGTTACTATTCAGCATCCTTTTATTTTCTAATTAGTTTGGGTTAATGGTGGAAGGAACTACTTGCCATGCAATGTAGAGAGCATCAAGGAGATTGCTTTAAAAACTGAACATGGAATAATGAAACCCCTTGATTCTGAAAGCTAACCACTATAATGAATAAAAATGAGTAAACGTGTTTGCTTGTCCTCTACTTCCTAAACAGGCAAAGAGTACTAAATAAATCTTTTGGAAAAATGGGGAGTGATAATAAAGGAACATTTCATGCTAAAAGCATAACAAAAAAAAATCCCATATGTGAATATCCATCTTGGAAAGACAAATACAAAAGTTTGGAGACTTCTGTGGGAAATAGGTCACCATTTTGAATTTTGTTTAAACAGAATCCTTGAGGGAATACTATGCTCAGTTCTTTTTGTATATTAGGTCAGTTTTTCCAGCTGTTTTCAGAACATGCATATTTCTGTCCAGCTGCTAAGCTGCTTTGATCTCCCCAAGGTAATTGTTTTCCAGGAGAATAAGAACAAAACGCTCCAGAGAGACACAAACTAAAGTCAATCAAGCTTTTTCTAGTCCCTTTCTACAGAGCCATGCCCATTTGACTCAGAAAATGGCTCTTTGATCTCCAAATGAGGATCATCTTCAGTAATCCTCAAGCTTTAGTATAATTGATACTTGCTTACATTGCTGCTTCAAAAATGCTGATTCCCAGATCTTGGATGAAGCCAGGAAACCAGCACTCCCTCCTCCCTTGCTAGCTTCCTGGTGTTCCACGTACGGAACTTTGAGAAACGTTGATCTAAGGGATCAAACCAGTAGCTCCCTCCCTTTGGCCCATTACAGGCTTATTGTAATTTGCTAACATAGCTTAGTTTTCCATTCTTTTCAACCGCTATGTCAGAGACTCCAACAGCTGCAAATCACATTATTACTCTTTCTCTTCTGTCCTTTTCAATCATCATGTAAACATTCTACTACTTTTCTTCTGAACCTTGTACTGTAACCCTTCCTTCCCTAGAGCCTCAGACAAACAGAAGCTTGAGAGGCTGGTGAGGGCTTTTGCCACCTTTATATTAATGTTTACTTTGTCTTGAAACTGTGCTTCCCTGGTCACAGGGCAGCAGGTAAATCCATCATTAATAATGATAATAAGCCTACCAAAGGTGAATAACATCATCATCTTCATAATCTCAAGATAATGTGATGTTTAAGATTTTTTAGCATATTAAATAGAAACATGTTTACTTGTAATATCCCCCCAAAAATGTTCATTCTGAGTTTTCATGTTCTAATTTTATGTATGTAAGGAAGAAAGGCAACTGATTTCAAAATTTTATTAAATTCTAAACGTAATTCTTAGGAGAAAAGTCATGACACTAGAAATAGACTAAGGGTGTGATGACTTGTCCTTGAACATCCTCAATCTCAGAGACAGAGCTGTGGCCATTGGGAGCTCTACCAAATGGCCACTGGGAGCTCCCCTTGGCCCCACCCACAACAGCAGAGACTCAGAGACAACAGAGACTCCCAGAGGCAATGTCTCCCATCACTTAGGAGAACAACACAGAAAACTGAGGCAAGTGTTCCATCACAAAACTCAATGAACACTTTCTCAGTGCCCAGAGGTGTTGTCCCTAAACCAAACCTGTGGGAGCATGTCCAACAGAAAGTCTGGATCCTGATTAGGAGTAGGCTGACTTTGTCCTTTCACATCTATAGGCTAATTCAGTTCTGTCATGTGAAGCTACACCATCGGCTTCCCAGGAGTTATGGTGAAGTCATTTTATTTTTCTGGCTTTTGCCTCCAGTGACACTGCAGGAAAAAAAGCCATGCTTTTATACCCATCTCCGGTCCCAAAGTCTCGAACTTAGGGATATTTATAAGAAGTTTTCTTGGAATGGTGCTTTCCTGACCACTGAGAAAGATGTTTATAATTTAATAAGTTAATAAGTTAATAAGATAAGAAAGGTGAACTGTAGGATTTAGATAAATCAAAACTGATTTTGATCTACTGTTTTGGCCATACCCCACAATTTGTCCGTAGGTATAATTGGGATACTTTTGGGGAACTACTCTGACCTTCTGATCATCTTCAATTTATAGAGTCGTTTTGAGTTTGCTCAGTTTTGGTCTGGAAAGTCTCAGCCTGAACCATAGTCATATTTTCCTCATGGGTCAGCTGTGGAGATGATCATGTGCTCTGTTTTCCACTGTATGTGTCAAAGTGGAGTGTGAAATCCATTTAGCTGATCTCAACTAGCATTATCATTTTCCAAAATATGTAATAAAAAATTTAGACTGCAATGCTTATAGGATAGGTAAATATTCTTTTATGGAATTTTATTTATATTAGTATGNGGGAACAGCATAATGTAAAATATGATTAAGCAGAAATCTCTCTCTCCAACAGCTGCCGTGTACTTGTTTCTTTCCCTCTCTTAAGCCCTTCTTTCTCGGTGCTCTCTCACCTGGTTCAGAATTCCTGGGAAGGATTGGACAGTAGCCACCTATGCTTCCAGGGTTAGGAGAGAAAGGCCTTCCCTAAATGTGAAATGTTGGTTCAGGACCGTGGTCAGCGGTACATACACGAAAGTCACATTTAAGTGTATAGCACTTGTGTGAAATTTCTGGTGGCTTCTCCAACTTCTCTTAATGAAAAGCTCCACAGCTTATTTAATGATTTGCATTCATAACTAGACACATGTGTCAGTGAGACAGCTTATAAATGTGTACCCTAGGCCTGTACTCCTTTGCTAACCCATCGATTCCTCTCTTGGACATAGTCGATATAATTTTGATGATGGTACTTCTGCTGAACTTTTCAGCCTAAATGCTTTGTACTGATATTGGGGTAAGGGGGAGGTGGGGAGTTGGGAAGGAGCATGGAAATACTGACAAACTGGCTTTCTTTTCTTAACAAATTTCATAGGCTATCATGTGGAAAATTAAAACTTAATTTTAATATTTTTGACTTTGTAATTTTGTAATGTTTCCGGTGGATGGCAAGCTCACCAGCCTTTTGGCCTCTGCCTTAGAAATTGGTCAGCTGCTTTTTTAATAAGCTGAGAAATTAGGTATGTAGTTCCATCCTAGCTGATAATTTTGTGCCTTCCTATGTTCACTTTAAAAATAATACCATCATATCTCGGGCACCTGGTGTTAACATTTGTCTTGTCAGGCATTTCTTTATGCGGAGATGTCTGAACCTTCTGCAATGTAAGAACGGCCCCAGTACCTCACCAGTGGTAGGAAATAAAGTAAAATTGGGTTAGAATTGGTGGTTAAAATCTTATGTTGCTGTACACTGTCACTGAGACTTACATTCACAGAAATTACAAATTTAAAATTGCTTCCTAGGGCAATTACTGCTAGCTAAAATACATTAAGTTATTGGAATAGAATACAGTTGTGAAATCCATTTTGTGTATAAAGGTTAAATGATTATTTTCACAAATGCATTCTTTATAAATAAATTGAGTTGCGTAGGAATATGTCTAGCTCCTGTAACACAACAAACTCACGAAAAAATCGCATTGTCCCACCTTTGTTTTAGCTGGAGAGCTTAACTGAAATCACCTGAGGCTTAATTGAAGTCATTATCACCCCCAGGCTTCTCACTTTTTAAAAGAGAAGCTGTGAGGATTCTCTCTTGGAGGCAGCCAAGAAGAGGAGGGAAGAATTCCTCCAGAGAAAAGGGCAGCTCCAAAGGCTTGTTTGGAGTGAAAGGACCACTGAAAAGTTTTACCAAAGGGGGAGAACTCAGCTCAGATGAGCAGAGTACAAATCAGGATGACCCAAGAAAATGCCGACCTTCCCGTGCTTGTGGCTCTTATCAGACTAGTAAGTAGAAGCGCCATGTTAAATCAGCGAGTGTGTGTGAGCTTGAGAGCAAAGGAAAATGAGAGGGAAACTACTTGTCAAGTAAGAAAGACCATCTTCTCTTTGCCCTGTGTTTTGCTACTTTAAATTGTTTATCTGTTGTTTGAAATATTAATTTTGTAAACTTTACCCTCTTATTTCTGTGGAATTTTTTGGGTTTTTGTTTTACGGGTATTAAGATACCCTAATAAGCTACCTGCGTTCATTGTTGACTGGGAAGAGGACTATGGTTCAAAAAATGCTTCTAGGACCTTTTTAGGACTAACTTTAATCATGGTATGCGTGGGTCCTAGCCATGGTGCAAATTCTCTATTAGGACAAGAGGTAAAATGGAAATTATGACTTTGAGCTCTCTTGGTTTTCTGTATTAAAATGTCAATATCACTTTTCAAGAGTCCTTCTTTTGAAATGAAAACATTTCTACGTGAAGAAAGCTGAGGGCAACAGTTTTAAAATTATGGACTAAGACTGGTTGAGAAGAGTTATGTCAGTAGAGTAACAACATGACACTATTGTAACCTGCTCAAATCCTACTGCTTTAAATTCCTTTAAAATTATTTCTGAGTCATCACTTTCTGTGTATTAGGTTACCTGTCATTCCTTGTTTTAACTCATTCCTGTTGCTTTCCTCCCCTTCCCATCTATAGCTGGGTCATTGGAATTTGAAAAAGAACATGAGAAACCACTCTAGAAGGAAGATTATAGTAAAACCTTTTTTACACAGAAACTTTGGGGGGAAAGGCCTTTTTTGGTTAGTGAATTTTATGAGTCACCAAAAATTAATTTGAAAGCTCTTTTTGTTCACACTTTGTCGCTTACCTTTTTTCCTTATGATATTGTGGCATAGTTTTCTGGACTTATTATTCTGTGCTGAACAAGCTAGTTTTTTTTTTTTTAAATGATTGGACATCTTGTAGTGCTTTAGGGCTCTCCCTTTGTGCATCAATCATCTTTCAAGACTACTGAAGACATAAAAGTGTATAAAAAGAGGTAGAAAGTGAGTAGAAAATTGCGTGTGCTGCTTGCTAACAAAAATAGATCATCTTGATTTTTTTTTTAACTTTAAAAGTTGGAGATGGCAAGATAAGTTCTGTTTTTCTGAGGGTTGTGCTGCACGACCTTTGTGCCTGGGGTATGCCAGGTTGTGCATATGTTGTTAATATGTGTATGGTGATTAACAGTTTGCATAGCCTTTTCTGATAGTATTTCAAATGTTTTCTCATTCCCTTTTTGTACACATTTCTTTTTGTAGTAGAATTAATAGTTAATCTCTTTCACCCACTAGATTGTCAGCTGCTCAAAGTGTAAACAATGTCATATCAACTCAAATCCCTGCGGATAGCATATAGTAGTAGATAGTGATACTTTGCACAAAATGGCAGTTGAAACATATTGTGTGACAAGACACCATTCTGAGTGTTTTACCTGGATTTATGCATTTAATTACCGTGCTGCAGCTAAGTGGCCCTCTCAACGTTATACAATTGAAGAGGGAGAGAATAGTGGGAAGAGACTGAGAGAGGAGGGTTTGAGCAGACCATTGAGGAACACTGTGCAGTCCTACTGTTGCAGCCTCTTAGTACTCTCTGTATCCCGGAGCCTAGCACGTAGCCGTATATGATGTGGCACGCAGTAAATGATGGCTGAATGAATGATTGTTGAAGAATGTAGCACCGCTTAGCAGATAGGTCCCTGTGCATTTGGCACTTGGATTAAGTGTCTGTCTGTAGAACTGTTGTAAAGGTCAGGGCTAAGATTTAAAACTATGATCCTGGGTTTTAGGTTGTCAGTTAATGGGCTAAGTAGGTTTCTACAAATGAAAGGTTTTACCTATAAAGCAATACTTATTTTCCTGTTGACTTTGGGAAACTGTTTTCTATTTAGATATTTTTTGGGTATTCATTACAATAACACTTGTAGCAGTAATCCATTTTGGCCACGTGTTAAAAGGAATTAATTTCTGACACTATATTGACAGTTAGCCTTAAAATATTAACAGTGACACTGGGCTCTACTCATGAATGCTTAGGATAAAGCTGCCATTAGTGGAAATGGATTGCAGGAATTCTGGAAATTTGATCAGTAGTGGAGGAGTGTTGGAGTAGGAGTTGGGAGGTCTGAACTTTGCCTTGGCTTCTCGCTAAGCAAATTATTAGCCCCTGGATCTTCACAGGTGATGAAATAAAAGGTCCTTTTCAGGTCCAGGTTCTTTCCCTCTTCCTACAAAAACGTTAATTTGAATTTTTAAACCTGTCATCGATGCATAATTTGTTATAGAACTGTTCAATCACATTTTTCTTTTGACAAACTTTGATAGTCAATTGTGTTTTCTGATTTGTGAATAGAAACNCCGGGCTCGGGCAGCTGCCAACTTGGCGCCAGGCTCTGGCAACCGTGCCGCGGCCATGTAGTCGCCGGCGGGGCTCCCCGCAGCCCGGGAGCGACAGTGAGAGCGAGCCGGAGCCCAGCAGCCTGCGGTTTCCACCGGAGGCGCTGAGTACGCGCAGGGACCCCGCCACCCCTCGGATCGCACTTTGGGCCCGAGAGGGACATGGGGGAGAAAGTTTCGGAGGCGCCCGAGCCGGTGCCCCGCGGCTGCAGCGGCCACGGCGCTTGGACTCCAGCTCTTGCGGCGGCCGCCGTGTCCTCGCCGGGCGCTTCCTCGGCCGAGTCCTCCTCCGGCTCAGAAACTCTTTCGGAGGAAGGGGAGCCCGGCGGCTTCTCCCGCCAGCAGCCTCCTCCGCCGCCGGGCGGCGCCCTGGGCGCCCGGCCGCCCGCCGCGTGGGCTCCCGCGCGCGTGGTGCTGGAGCTTGGAATCTCTGAGCCGCCGCCGCCCCCCGGAGGAGCCGCGCCGCCTGCGCCCCGGGGCAGCAGCGCGTCCCAGGAGGAGCAGGACGAGGAGGTGGGCGCCGCCGTCCCCCACCTCGGCCCCTCCGGGTCCCGGCTGCCGGGCGACCCCAGCTTTCCGCCCCGCACCCGGGCAGTGGGCAGGGCGTAGTGGGACATGAAGAGGGGGAGGGACCCCAAGTGCTCTGTCCCAAGTCGGGGTAATGACAGGAGCCTCCCTGTGGGTCATTCCCCGTGGCTGTTACCTCTGTGGTGCTTGCGTGTGTGTGTGTGTGTGTGTGTGTGTGTGTGTGTGTGTGTGTGTGCGCGCACATATGCTGCCTGATAGTGTGCTTTTAAAATGTCAAAGCAGCAAAGTCCTTACTGTCCGTATTTGCTACGGTGGGTCTGTGAATGGATGTGATCTGGACGCCTGGCTTGTCTTCACAACTCAGATATGATTCTCCGAGTGGCCGTTGCTTCTCACCGAAGCGCTTGGGTCGAGGGGGAAGGGGGTGAGAGGGAGCGAGAGTGTGTTGGGGTTTTGGACGGGTGGGAGCCGCCCCTGCGGAGTTGCACAGCGGGGTTTCGGTGGCGCCAGCGCCGGGGGGTCGCCTGCTGGTGGTTTCGGCTGGTCCCCGCAGCGATTCTTCTGGAGAGGACTCCCAGCTTAGGTCGGCGGCGCTGAAGTGCGTATCTGCAGCTCCCTTTCAGACTCATTTCAGACTCATTTCAGGGTGTACAGATGCGCGCCGGTCGCCAAACTGAATAGGGCCCACCTTCTTCGGGGGACACTGTGTCCATCCTGGTTTCCTGGAAGGATGGCTCCAAAACTTGTGGGTCACATCCTGACACATTGAACATGTGACTTTGGTGTTCTCCGCAGACTTTCTCTGGCTTTTTTTTTTTCCCCCTGCCTTTGGAGGACAATTCAGGAAGCATAAGGTTTTTCATGTCTTTGAGATTGTTTGTTTTGGACATTTCTTGTGAGGAAGTCATCTTGATCAGGCAGGGCCATAAATAAAACATCACTAACACAGCCTCCTTGTGGAGTTGATTCCTCAGTGCCAGAGTGGTATTTTCCTCCTTTCTAATGGGGTTAGCTTTAGTATTCCCCTCAGAAGATGCAAGCTGAGGCCATTGCCCTGACAGTAGCCCCCTGGGCCCCCAGCCTGGAGGCAAAGACTAGATGTGGCACAGGTGAGAGGAGTCAGTCCTAGCCTGGGCGGGATGGAGCAAACCCCAGCTCGTTGTTGGCCTAGCCTCTGGCAGTAGCCGAAATCGGTTCTCCAGTTCCCCTTGGAGGACTACAAGGATCCTGCCCAGGTGTCTGGAGACCTGCTTTCCAGAACCGCCTCTGCTCATGAGTTGTGTGACTTTAGATGAGTTGTTTCATTCCTCTGAGGTTTAGTTCAATAATTTAACCAATGAACTTCAAAGTAAAAATCATTTCCACAAAAATACTCTCATTTTCTGATCAGAAATTTAGTTTGGATCCAAAGTTCAGATTTATCCTAGGGACAGGATGCCAGGAGTTAAACTGAGTGCCACGCCCACCACTGAGTTACTTGACCAAACTGTAGACTGAGCCAGTGTTCCTTACTGGTTTCATCTCCTTTTGAAGATGTCAGGCATGTATTTTCACATGTTTGTTCGCCCTGTGACACCTGCCTCAACTTTCAGAGATGAGCACACTTGTCACTGGGCAGCTGGGGGGCATTGCCTTACCTTACTGACTTACCACTAGATTATAATTTAGTGTTGTCATTGATAGAGAAGATAGTAGAGTTAATTGTCCTATGTTTTCTGTGTAGCTAGGAGGGTGCTCTATGGTACATGACATGGTCTTGCATATTCCAGGCCAGGGAAGTCGGACACTTCTCACTTTTGATCTGAATTCTGTAGCTGATTTATTGCCTGGCCTCAGGGTGACAGTGTTTTACTTTCTCGGAAGTGAATATAATGATAGCTTATTTCACCGGTAATGTGGCGAGGATTGGTTGATTGAAACACATTTTGGAAAGTGGAATGACTAAATAGCATTGGTCAGTATTTGTGAAATCTCAGAATTGGGTGTAAACTGATAGAACACTGCAATTTCTTGTGCAACTTAACATGTAGCAGGGGATGCTGGAAATTGTCCAGGAGTGGAAATCTTGATTTACTCTGAGAATTTTAAATTGAAAAAACAGTTTTTTTCCCCCTCAGTAGTAGAGAAATGGTAGTCTTGGTGAAAGGGGTTGAAGTCCTGTGCACATTTTCTGGTTCTGACACTGGTGATGGGATGGTGCAGTGGTTAACCTTTTTCAGAGGGGGTGGGTTGTGGGCCTTTTGAGAATTTAATGAAAGCTCTTCACCTTATCCCCAGAAAATGCACACAATTATAGATACCATTCCAGAGGGTTCAGTCTGTAACACTGGCTTATACACACTCAGTTTAGTGGCAAGACCTGAGTTTGATTTTCAGCTCTGCTACCTTAACTAGTTGTGGGACTGTGGACCATTCAACTAATGTAAGCCTCAATTTTTTTACCTCTTAAATGGGCAACAATAGCATTGTTAGGTATTTTATACAACCATCTAATTTAATCCCAGCACAGCATCTAACATATAGCATTGAATACTAAGTAAATATTA
>NW_017731529.1:2157686-2161133 GCF_001890085.2 Hipposideros armiger
ATACCTGAAGTTAATATAATATTGTATGTCAACTGTAATTGAAAAAAAATCTATTAGAAGTTGCTTTTTACCAGTCTACCCATTTGGCTTATTTATTTGTTTGTTTGTTTGTTTATTTATTTATTTATTTATTTATTTACCTATCTACCTACCTACCTACCTACCTACCTAGCAGAGGCTGCTCCCACCTAAGCCATTATCCTGAGTTATCAGGGTTGTTTTATATGTTTGTTTGAAAGTCACTTGTTTGGAACTTGGAGTATGAGACTCATAGAGATAGTTTTAAATAGTGATTCACCTCCAGATCAGTGTACAGAAGCATAATTAACCTCTAGAATGGGATGATAAAGTCCTAGAAATGGGATAATTATTCTAGAAATGGTGACAAAAGTAGCATTTTGGATCTGAAAGGTCAAAGGCTGCTTTACACTCTGTTTTCCTTTCCCCAGACAAGGTTACCTTGGTCAGAGTGGGGCCCAGAGCCTGGGCCTTCTGACTCTCAGCTGCTCCTGCCAGCCGGGCAGTGCTGCCTGTAGCTATCTATTTCAGGTTGAGGTTTCTTTTGGGATACTTAGGGCAAATCTTTCTTTTCTGGTGTTGGGGGCCATATAGCAGCTGCTGGAGGTGGATGACCATGGCATGAGTGATTACTGGCTATTAATTCTCAGTATTTTCACACCTGGATGAGCAGGGCCCTGGCCTCCCAGGTGTTCTGAGTTAGGGAACAGGTGCATTCGAGGAGACGGAGCCCCAGCTCAGCCTTTAATCCAGCCACACGGTGGCTCTGGGCATCCTTCTGGAGGTATGGTAGGGACCTTTCTTTGTCTTTAGGACACCTTCAAGGATGCCCAAGACTCCTCCACATATGGGGGCAAAACATTTTAACCCAAAGCAATGTCTCCTGCCACTTTTTAGTTCAGTTCTAAGTCATGGGAATATAATGTATAGCATGGTGACTATAGCTAATACACTACTGCATATTTGAAAATTGCTAGGATAGATTTTTAAACTTCTTATCACAAGAAAAAAAATGGAACTACGTACGGTGACAGATGTTTACTAGACTTATTGTGGTGACCATTTCACAATATATACAAATAGCAAATCATGTCATAAACCTGAAACTAATCTAAAGTTATATGTCAGTTATACTTGTTAAAAAAAAAGGTAGATGGTGGTTGTTACCTCAGAAAGCCCATCAGAATGCCTTTTAAATTAACCAAGTACTACTAATAGAAATAATGAAAACTAGTGGCCATTTGTCTAAAATATTAGTTTGGTTTTTTTTTTTGTATAATAAAATTTCTTTGTAGAACAAATGATGTTCTAGTTTGTATGGTCTTGTCTCTCGCTCAACAGCAGACATTAAATTCTCCCATGCTTTTTCTTTTAATTTAACTCAGATGATAGAATGCTAGTTCCTATAGATGAGGCTTTAAGTAATTGCCACATGTCTGCGTTCCATTGGGAACCTACACTTCCGTGTGTGTTTTTAGGGGTCTCTTTCTTTTCTGAACCCGAATCCACAGTTTGAGGAAGGGTGTTTTTATTCATTGTGCTGCAAGCTTTTTTGTTTTTTCTTTTCTCTTCCCTGTCTCTTTCTTTCCTCCTTTCATGAGATGGTTAAGGCTGAGTATGGAATTCGTGCAACTTGTTTTTTTAAAGAGATGGTGAAGGCCCCATCAGAATTGTGTATAGCAGTTCCGGCAATGAGGATGTTTCCATCAGAGCCTCACTCCATGTCCCTTTGCAGATTATTCATGGTAATTAAAAGGAANCATGAATTCAGTAAAACTTTTCATTGAATTTGTATTTTATTAATCACAGCAGCTACATATTTTGAAGAAAAAAAAGTACTGCATAAATCTTGGCACATATATTATTTAGTCTGCTTTTTGACTCCGTACTTTAATAAAAGCCACAAGTTCAGGAAATCAGCCAGTCAGCCAATGCATGTTGAGTCTGCCTCTGTGATGCACGCTTCTGGGCACTGAGGACGTGAAGGCAGACGAGACAGAGGTAGTTTTGACCTCACGAAGCTTCTAGTGTAGTCACTAAACACATGGTTATTAATTAATTGGTTTCAGAGGTGGCAAATGATGTATGGGGGAACAGGCTGTGAGGGAGTGTGTGACCGCTCTGTGTAACTCACTTAGTCTGGGAGGTAGGAACTGCCTCACTGAGGAAGGTGATGTTTGAGCTGAGAACTAGAGGATGAGTAGCAGTTACCAGGGAGAAGGCAAGAGATGAGAGTGATGCTGGTAGCAGGAGGCCCCGAAGCAGGAGAGAGGATGGTGGGTCTGAGAGGAACCTGGGTTGTTTGGCATGGAGGAGAGCATGGCGTCAGGTGATGCTTGGGGGAGAAGCAGCGGCTGGGTCATACAGAGCCTTTTGGACTTTATTCTAAGGGCATCAGGAGCCACTGAAGGACTCAAATCAAGGAAGTGACATGATCAGATTTGTATTTTGGGGAGGCCAGGCATCATGAAGCCCACCTGCTGGAAACTGCTGCTGTAGCTTGTTGAAGTGTTCCAGGCTTGGAACTGATAATAGGAGAAGATGGCATTTAATAATTGGTGTGTAGATGGAACAGGGGCATCTCTCCTGGTAGTTCAGGCATTCCAGGTGAACACATATGAAATATTAGAGGAAAAGAATTGAGGTCTATTCCAGAGAATATCTTCGTGGAAACATTAGTCCTACTTTTCCTTGTGGTATTGTCTTAAGCCTACTATTTTCCTGAAGGAAAATACGGTGTTTGTGAGCTAGCATACATTACCAGAGTGTAGCGTGTTTGCTTGGATTTTCCTAGAGAAGAAAGGGTCAGCATCAAAGCACTGAGGCTTTTACCCTTTCAACCTCTGGCCTGAGGTATTCTAGGAAGTATCAAATATTTATATTTTGCCAGTGATTTGGAGTCAGTGACAAAGGCTATCCATCACCCTCAGACTTATCCAATACTGTGTATAAGTCTAGTTTTTAAGTTTGTCCCTCTGAGGAAGAGTATAGAAGTGTTATGATGCGGGGTGCGAAGAAGACAAACTATAGAAAGAATTCTGTTTGAAAATTTCTTACAATGACAAGGGTCCACGACCAGGTTGCCTGGCATTAGAGAAAACTGAGTGTGTGTGTGTGTGTGTGTGTGTGTGTGTGTGTGTGCGCGCGCGCGCGTGCACATGTATACCTTAGAAGAGATGATTGTATTTTTTAGGTGAAAGATACCCCATGCTATTTATAATCATGTTCTCACATTCTACAGTGTTGTCTGGAAAGGGCTGTGCTCCTCTCCTTCATCACCTAAGAGCCAGCAGCCAGTGTCTCCCTGCTCTGGGATCAGGGTCTGTAGTGCCTAAGGGTATGGACTAAATGACCTTTGTTCAGACACTTATAGATCATGTGACTTTGGAAAGGTGATTAATCCTGAGACTGTTCCCTCGTTTGTAAAAT
>NW_017731529.1:2167025-2179369 GCF_001890085.2 Hipposideros armiger
AAAGTTAAGTTTCACGGGTATTCAAAATTTTGTTTCCAGACTTGTAATATGCACTGACAACTTTTTAAGCATTCATTCCCTTAAGGTCTTGGGCAGTCAGACTAATTTGACTTTTGAGGGGAGTCGCTTTCAGTTTGTGGTTAAAACAGCTGCTTACGTAGGATATTGTAGAAAACTCGGGCTTTATTACAGTGGGATTTTGTACACGGGGCTCAATTTAACCTATGCTTGCAGGCTGGAGCTATAGATCCAGTATTATTACAGTACAGGGGTGTTGAATGGGCCGAGCAAAGTCAGGTTCCTGGGTTTCTTTTTTACAATGCTTCTCTTTCTGCCCTTGCCTGTTGGCCTGCACTTTTGACGGGCAGGAAGGGAAGACATATTAGAATACGGGGTGAGCAAACATGGGGTCCTGGGTGGTAAGGGTGTTATCTTAGCATGCTGTTTCCACAATAGGTGCTGGTGAAGATGTCCTAGGTGGACCTCTCCCTGGTACCCAGCTTGCTGCTAACCCTTCTTGCTGCGGGGCAGAGCTGATGTGAAAGTGCACAGTTCTTTTCCTTTGTTAAGTCGGGAGGTATTTATTGAACCTTCCTGCTTGCAAAGCTCTGTGGGACTTGGAGGTGAGGGAGATGCAAAAGAAATAAAAAATCTGGTCAGTGCCTAAAGCAACATACAGCTGGGGTAGGAGACAGAACGCGCAGACCTGAATGTGCAGTGTGCTGTCAACGCGTCGGAATGTGATACAAACTGCAGGTGGCTGTGGGGAGGAGACCAAGTACAGAATCATCAGCCTGATGGGATTTAGCTGGAAGCCGGTTTTCCCGGTGCCTTGAAGGTGTAAGCACTGGAAAGGAGGAGGTTGTACCAGATGAAATGAATTGCCCTATCAGGTAAACCCCCCAGGTATAGTTGCAGTCTTAGGAAAGTCTTGCCTTTTTCTCTTTTAAAAAGTAACACTCTTTAGAAGGAATAGTAGTAGTTAGCAAGTTGGTTTTTCTATATGCTTCTGGTTAACTCTTTGTGCCTATGTCATTTGAAATTATTCGTACAAAATATACTACCGAGGTGTAGTATTTTCTCTATTACCACCTTACTTAGGGCTTCATAACTTTCAAGTTAAGAGTATTTTTTTAAAAGATTTATATTTCCCTAGATAATTAAGCAGTGTTTACAACTAATCCTTTTTTAGTCACTGTCTTAAGGAAACTTTTGTTTTTGTTTGTAGGGGCAGAGTTTAGGGAGAAAGTATGTTTCGTAGGAACTTACCAGGTAAGCCATTTGGGGTAGTATCTCTTGAGACTGGCACTTGCTTTTCTTGCTTTTGGATATCTTTTGGTACTCATTTCTCGAAATTTGCCAAGTTTAGAGCAATGATGGTTTTGGCCCAGCTGGAATTTCAGACACCCCCTCACTCATCTCTTTTCCATCCTCCCTCAAGGAAACACTCTCACCCTCTGGGTCCTTGGCAGGAATCATGGCCTCGTTCAGAGTAGAGCTCCCAACATAGCTGAGGACCTGCCCTGCGCCCATGGCAGCCCCTCACCCGGGAGCTCTCAGAGAACTCTGAGCCGTGTGGACTTGCTTTAAATCCTCAGCACACACAGACCACAGTAACTGGTTTTATGAGGCAGATCCTGTGATTTTTATAATGTAGTTTCTCCAGGCTGAAACCTGTCAGGGTAGCCAGTTTCCAGTGTTTGCAGGTGGGGAGGGAAACAAGCCAAGGGAAGATAAAACCTATTCTCTAAAAAATCCTGGGGACTTTGTCTCCTTTAGGATTCTGCAAACATGGGGGGAAAATTCCTTCACCAAAGACGTTGTGATTTCCAGACATGGTCTAAAAGTGTGGGGTCCCTGTGTGACGTGGGTCCCTGTGTGATGCGGGAGCTACTTCGAAAGCCACACAAACGTACAACACAAGGCAGCCGGGGGGATTGGAGATAATGAATTTATAGCATCAGTGGGGAAAACTTAGAGGAGATGGTGTTACTTAGAAATGTCCAAGCCAAGGTGGAATGATTAGGGCACTTCTGCTTTTACAATTAACATGCAACTCCCAAACGAACTTACTTGTAGCCCTATTCTCTCTCCCTTGGCCTACACATCTTATCCTTCACTCTTCCCTCAGGAAAAACAAGAGAGCAGTCTATGAGGCTCCGTGTGAGTGTCTGGCCAGTTCCACTGCTTCTTCAAAGATTCTGTGTCCCAGCTATTTTTATTATAACCACAGTGTGTACTTTGGATTTTTGAAATTTACAGTTACAACTATGCTATTAATCTCAACTCGGAAAACAAAATATTCACTCTCTCCACCTAGAGCCTGCAGACAGCTGGCTGATGCATGACATGATAGAGTAGAAACTGTTTCTGTAGGAGTTGAGGCGCCTAGCATGTGAACTTAAGGTGTTCATTTGCCCTCATGGAAATGTATTTGGGGGTCTCTAAAAGTCTTTGACTCCTGAGGAGGCAAAGAGGTCCCAATTATAGATGAAGCTTTGAAAAAAATCGTACTAGAGTTTTTCTGTGTTGCAGAACAGGAGGCCATTCAAGGGACCGCAGTTTTTTCATTCCTTGGAGAACAAGTTAAGTGCTTCCTGTTCTTTGAGCTGGCAGGTGGTTTTTTGTGCCAAAAAGAGATGGTACTTCTCACACACCTCCCAACATGACTGAGCTGCTAGGACAGTGGTTTGGGAGAGCAGAAACCTCAGGGGCCACCCGCAGAGAGAGGCCCAGGGTTTCCCCTGCTGGAGGTGGGGGTGCGTCTACGGGGGATGTGTTTATCTGCAGCTAGAGTCAAGGCCTCTTTTTGGATTCTGTGTTTCGGAGGCTCACATGGTGGAATAATCTTTTTTAAGTGATTAAACCTGCATCTTGCTCGGTGCTTTTTCTCTTCTTGAGTATTTCAAGCAGGAACTGGGACGGTTGTAATTCCTTGCCTTGGGGATATCTGCCTGGCAGAAAACAAGCAGTTTGAAGTAGAGGTTCTTAGTCTTTTCAGAAAATGTCTAAACTTATAGAAGAGAGCATGCAATGCCTTGTAGGGTGGAGGCTGGCTTCTCTTTGAGGGCAGGGAGAGAAAGGAAGCAGATTCACCCCAGATGGGGAAGTGGGGGGTGGGGGTGGAGGGTCAAGGTTGGTGGGTCCTTCATACAGGGTTTGGGATTTGGCGATCCTCTCATTGGCAGCACAAGGCAAGGGAGGAGGAGGCCTCTGGCCACTGCCCTGGGAAGGCTGGATTTCAGACACCTGGGCTTCCGGCCTTGGCAAGGACTCCAGAGCCACCTGTGGGGCGTGGAAGCACAGAAGTGCTGGATTTCTGGGCCTTCGGAGGCTGGTAGGCCAGAAGATTCAGCAAAGGGCATGATAGGCTTCCTTTTGTGAAATATCCCAGGAGTGACTCAGTTTCTTGGTTTCTTGCCATGGCCTTGGAATCCGAATTAATTTGATTTCAAGAAAAGAGTGATTTTTTTTTCCTTTACTTTCTTTTTTTTTCTGGACACCTGACTTTGTGAATTGAGGTTTCTTGCCTGCGGTACCCATGATCAAAACTTGGATTCTTGAAAGTGTCTAGATGAGATGCTGTAGCCCCATAAACTTAATCTCCTGCCCTTCCATGTAATTTTACTAAAAATTAAAGTACGGTGATCCAGACAAATCAGAAGAAGACACCCAGAGCTCAGTCTCTCATAGCTCAAAGTTGTCACTTCTGTCCACCCTTCCCCTGTGCCTGACCCCAGCAGGTCAGTGGCGTCTTGCTGTGGGCATCACCCTGCTTATTAATGCACTGATCTCATCCTGTTGTGATGTCTTCTCCCCTCACCCGACTGCAAGCTACACAAGAGCAGCGACCCTGTCTTATTTATCTTTGTAGCCACAGCAGCCCAGTATGCAATAAATCTTTGTTGAGTAAATAAATGCACAGAGGAAACTTTATGCTGTAGCTTAAGGGAAGTTGAAGCTTTAAAATGAGTGCCAGCACTGATACAAGCAGAACGAGATAGAGGCCTCTCACCTTGCATCATGGGTCACAGGTGGGGGCAGCGCGTGAATTTTTCCCATTCATTTTGCATCCCCCTGTCACGGTGAACAATTCAGAGTGGGATTTAAAGAAGAGATGATTAAAATTTTGTTGGTTTTTTTTTTTAGTTTTAAGTATTATATGTTCAAGTTATATGTAAGAATCAGTTTCTAGAAGTCTGGCACAGCTGGCTGGCCAGTTGTCACCAATTAGGCAGATGTGCCCGGAAAAGGACCGGTTCAGGCTGCCTGGACATCCGAATGCTATGTCTAGGGCTCCTGGTTCTTTTTCCATAATCCCTGAGAGTGCTGGTCCAACAGAGGGTAAAGCCCAAAGCTGGCACCCTTGGAGGGAAAGGGTATCTCTTCTGGATTGACAAGTCCAGAAAGCCCCGGGGAAGCCAGGGTTTTGCTTCCTCCAGCTCCCAGGATGAGCATCTGGCGGCGGCCTCTGTGTGAGTGGGCGTGGGCTCCGTGTACTCCATCCTCTGAATGGGCAAACAGTTAAAAATGTTTGCAAAAGAAAATTCTGAGAAGAAACCAAGACTTCCTTGTGTAAATAGTTGGTAAGCACTGCTTCTTTCCTGTTACTAATTAATTTCCCTGACAGCGTTGCTGATGGCGCTCCTTCACAATTGGCTGCTGAATTGCAGTGCTCAATTACCTGTGTAATGACATGCTATGAGCACATATAAAGCCAGAAAAAATGGTTTCCGCCAAAGCGGCTGAGCCTTGAAAGTACACACCTTGCCCATTCACATCTGGAATGGAAGAACATCAAACCTGTCATTGATGATTTAATTGACTGAATCTCTTTCTCAGAGGTAAATTAAAACATTAAATTTGAGGATGAGGCTCTTCAAACTACCTTCAAATATCACCAGAAGCAGAAACTCCCTAAAATATTTGGATTTCCTGATGCTGTTCATTAGAGGTGATTCTCTGTGGCTATCTAGCTTTTGAAAAGGTTCATAAAGCATTTCAGCATAGGCATTATCGAAGACCTACTATGTGCTGGGCTTTAGACTCATGCTTTGCATAGATTATATTTTTTAACTTGACCTGCAATCTTGCAAGGAAGGTGGGGGATAACTCCATTTAACAGTTAAGGAAAGTGAAGCCCACGGAGATGAAATAACTTGCTCACGGTTTGCCTGATTTCAAAGCCAGTACTCTTTCCCATGGTGGGTCGGTAAAAGCAGAGAGGAGCTGATTTGTTGTTCTTAAAGTTGTTTGTGAACAGGTTTACTAATTCAGTGTTAGTTATTTAAAAAAAAAAACGTTAAAACATAGATAGAGCAGAATTGTTGAGGCCTGCCTGAATTCCTGGCTCACAGAGTTGTGAGGTAAAATGAGACTGTTCGTTGGAAGCCACCGAGTTTGGGGGTAGCATGTCACACACAATAGATAACCGTCTCACACGCCTTCATTTTCTGTTTCCCTCACCCGGATGCTCGCCCTCTCCCCACGGTAGCATCTTGAGGGGAGTGTACTAGATAAGCACTAATGTGGGATGGCCAGTGCCCATTAACAAAATTCAAACACCAAAGCAAACTAATACAGGGCGAGAGACAGTGCTCAGGAAAGCCAGGGGGCACAGTCAGCAACATCTTTAGCCCGTCTTTCTGGCAGCTGGGGGGTGAGGAAGGAAGTAGGTACCGTGGCCGTGTTTGTGGTCACAGCTCTGAGCACGTTTCATCCCCAAAGGAGCCTGCCACATCAGGGTTTGACCGGGGACCCTGATCATGCGTGCCTGTGTCTGCTAAGGGCTGCCAGCTGGGTCTGGAGTGACCAGAGCTGAAGAAGCAGGGGCCTCGCTCCTGTTCGCTTGTGGAGAGATGGTTTACTGCCCAGTGCTATTTACCGAGGGCGTTTTGTGAGCGGGAGCTGTGCTAGATACTTGATGGACATCACCCTTTTTATCCTCATTGCGGGTCTATGAGGTCAGGGGAGGAGCCTGGCCCTCCAGCCCAGGAAACGGGTGTTGCAGAGAACTCAAGAGCAGAGTTGGTACCTGGCCTTCTAGTTAAGACAGGGAGAGGATTTGGAACTCACCTGTTTGCCTTTCAAGTGCCTCACATTTTGCTCTCAGATTTTTCCTGACCCTCAGCTTGACCTGAGGGCTTTATGTGAAGGACACTGACCTGTGTGCTCAGAGTAACAAAAGATTTTGCATACTTGGCTCTACTTCTTATTATTTACGAATATTTTATAATTTGTAGAAGACTCCTTTTTTTTTTGGTGTGTGTTTGTTTGGAAGCACAATTCCTTACAAATTTATGTCCTCACTGCAACAGAACTTTTGGACAAATATGAATGTCTCATTACGGAATTAAACACTGTATACTGAGAAACGACAGGTACGTCCGTTTAAAAGATCTCAGATTAACTAGATAGGCCTTCTGATGTTTACCCTGGTAATTTTGGGTGGATCCTTAAATAGCAAGGCGGTTATTAAAAAGTGTTCCCATTAGGAGTATTGTGCTTTTCATTTCCTTTATTAGTTGGAGAATTGCTCATGAAGTTTACAAAAAGAGAAGGATTTTTTTTCTGACTTCATTTCACTGAAACGATGGGTATTTAGGGATGTGAGGAGAGAGAAATGGAGAAGGAAGCCTACCTCCCTGCCTTTCTAGGACATCAGCGTCTTTCTGTGGGTTTTAGGCCAGCGAAAGGATGTTGTCCAACCAAGTACCATTTATGAGTATAGTATTCTCTTCATGGCAAAGCCCTAAATGCCAGTCTGTCACCCCAAGGTGGGCTGGTAACCCATGTGGAGGACAGAAGAGATAGTGGAAAAGTGGCGAATCAGTGGGTGAAGAGGAGACTAACTCTTGTCTAGTAATTCTTGTCATCCTTTGTTAGTGTTTTGATCCTCAAATAGAGGGTAACCATTACGCGAGAGTAATTTTTACAGGAGGAACGACAGTAGCGGGATTTACATTTGAGACCTGGTGGGGTTCCTGCCTCTGAACCTGGACCCCTAAACATGATGGGGGCTCTCTAAGAGCTGAGTTGCTGCCTGGCCACCTGTAAAGAGGACACTTGGTGAGGGAGAGCCCAAGGGTGTGTATATTTCACTTACTTGGAGCTGTCAGGTCTTATCAGCCTTTTGTTAGAAATATTTCTTCTCCCTGAAAACTCATAAAAATTCATGTTGTAATGTCAGTGCCTGCAGGATCCTGTCGAATTTTGTTGAGCTACTTATACCCTTTTTCTTCTAATGGATATATCATCCTCCTCATATACAGCCATGCAAATGTGTGTTTGTGAATCAGAATAGGCGGCTCGTGTATATGACAAAGTAGGTTTGCTGAGGGAGATGAATAAACTAATTTTCCCCCCACTGGCTCAATGCGACTAAGGTAATCCCATGTATATTCTCAGAAGATTCCATTCTGGCAATTATTTTAAATTTCATTAGCCTCGTATGTAAGTTTTACCAGGTACTGTATCAACATATATGTTTATTGTGTTATAATAATGCTTTGCTAGTGTATCAGGAAAGGTATAAAATTGATTAGTGGATTTTACATTTTTATGATTAATGTTTATAGCTAGGTCACCTTTTTGTGTTATTAGAAACAACAGATTTGTAAGTTCTTACCAACACTGTATATATTCTTGTGTCCTTAAGAAGAAAGTATGATGTAAGCCTAAAGCATTATATCAGAATTTTCGTGTTTTAAATATAGGCCTTAAATCAAGGGAAAGATTTAGGCTACTCTTTTCCTTTAAAACAAAAAGAAAAGAAAAGAAAAAAAAGAAAAATTGATTTGTTGCATTATTTTCTTTTGATAGTGAGGAGAAGGGCAAATATTTAAAAGTAACTGTTACCCAGTAATTATAGTGCATCATTACCAAAATATTCTGTAGGGAAAAATTATATCCCATTATTCTTAATTATGTAAGATGACACCTGGATATAGCATCAGTGGATAACTTGCCCTTTTCTCTAGCACTTTTCTTACGCAGTGATTGCACTGTATTGTGTGGGTTTATTTGTGAATGGGGAAAATACATGGAACTCAATAGAAGTACTTTTCAAAAGTAGTACTTTTCCTCTACTTTAAAACCTATGGAATTATGCCTGTGAATTAATATGTTTTAAAAGCTCACTAAGATTTCAAAGTTTGAATAAAGTTATGTAGTACTGACCTTTTATTATGAACAAAAAAGTTATCTTGTGAAGTTAGAATGGGCTGGCCTTTGGAAAAAAACAGAAGATGGACTTTAGTAAAACAAAACGATACGTAGCATTTCTGGTAGTAGAGAAAAATGGAGCTTGGGGGGCAATGGTCTCATTTATGGACTGTTAATTATCTATAATTTGTGACTTAACATTTTTATGAATTTTATCAGAAACTATTTGTTAGTACTTCTTTCTTCCATTCTTGTTTTCCCTGCCTCTGTTCATCATTCTTTTCTCCCACCTCATATGAGGAAAATTCTGTTTCATAGGTCCTCATTTTTTGTGTCTCACCAGAAGTGGTAACTCATTTTGTTGGAATGGTAGTGATCTCAAAAGTGGAGGATTATGACTCCAGTGGGGCTAAATCAGCCTGAGCAGGTGCATTCTAAGTAAGAGAGATACTGTTTTAATGCAAATGTCCCCCCTAATACAAAGAAAGGGAGACATAGATAGGCATTGACATAGCAGTTAAGTCAGAATTATTTCTAAATAGATTGTGTGGTTTTTTTTTTAAAATGAATTCTCTGGGTACCAGCAGCAGTGTCTCATTAATAAATGGAAGAGAAATATAAAGGAAGAGAAGTTGAGGATGACTGTCTTAATTTTTGCTCTGAGGGATCACAAATGCTTAAGATAAATGAAGTGAGAGGTTCACTTAAGTACATGGGAGCCTCAGTGGTACAGTGCTCATTTGAGAGTGGAATTGGATTCTGGGACCCCAGATAAGAGGGGATGAGTATATTAAAATATCTGAAGCCCCACTAGAAGGCAATTTAACTTGAGCCTTACCAGGGTGGCTTTAGCGTGAGACTCCAGAATTTTTCCTGTTCTTCCTTTGTCTTGAAGTGTGCTATTGGGTGAAAAGAAGTGAGAAAATGTTTAAGCAGCATCCAAGAACCAGGGCCTGCTGAGTAAACCAGGGCTCTTCCGTTAGGTGAATAGAGTCTTTGTCAGGTATAATTCTACTTTGCATTTTGGTTAATTTTAGACTTTAGAGAAACAGTGTTTTGACTAAAAAGGCGTTAGCCATATTCTCCTTGGGTGGTGGTGGTTACTTGAGTGTGTGGATTTATTATGCTGTACTTTTATGTTTGGGGTATTTTTCTGTACATTTAAAAATAACGGTTTAAAGAAAAGTCATCAATGTGCCCTAGACCTCCCAGCTCAACCATATGAATTCATTATTCATGTATTCATTCCTTCATCTACTAAACAAATATTTATTGAGCACCTACTATGCACCAGGCACTGTGATGGACACTGGGAATACCATAGTGAGCAAAAAAAGTGAAAGTCCCTGATCTCATTGCATAGAGAGGGGCAGACAACATGTGAAGCGATGTGTTAGAACCCGGGAGGCACGTCAGCACATTTTTTCCCTAAGGGGCCTGAGAGCGAACATTCTAGGTGCTGTGGGCCAGGTGGTTTCTGTGGCAGCTGCTCTGCTCTGTTGCTGTCTGTGCAAGCAACCTTAGATACTGTGTACACGAGTGGGCATGGCTGTGTCCCAACAAGACATTATTTACAGGAGCAGCTTGTGGGCTAGATTTGGCCCACAGCCCATAGTTTTCAGACCCCTGGGTTAGGTGGTAGTATGCCCTCAGGAGAAAAGAAAATGAAAAGCAATTTGGAGTATTTTGGTAGGGGACAGGGGATGTTGCAGTTTTTGACAAGATGGTCAGGGGAGAAGGCCTCATTGAGAAGGTGACGGGAATAAAGTTTTGAAAAAAAAAAAAAAGAAAATGATGTGTTTGGCCATGTGTATATCTGGGAAAGGAATGATCTGTATAGAGGGAACTGCAAGTGTAAAAGTCCAAAGGTAGAACATACCTGGAGAATTTAAGGAATGGTAAGACCAGGGTGATTGGAACAGAGTGAGTGAGGGGGCGAGTGGTAGGAGATGAGATCAGAGGCAAATGCTGAGGATGAGGAACAAGGTTATATCATGTCACCTTGTAAGCCCCACCCCCCCTTTTTTAATTTGTAAGTTATTTGGGTAGTCACCGGAGGGTTTTGAGTAGAAGAGTAACATGATCTAATTTTTAACAGGATCACTGGTTTCTGTATGGATAATAGACTATAGGGGAGCTGGAGTGAAAAACCTAGACAGCCAATTAAGAGGTTATTGAGGAAATTGGCTGAGAGATGGTGGTGCTTGGAGCAGGCTTTTGGTGTTGGAGGTGGTGAGAAGCAGCCAGGTTCTGGATGTATTGGCCATGAGCTCGACAGGAGTTGCTCCCAGAGTGGAAGTGGGATACGAGACCTTGAAGAGTCAAAGATGACTCTGGATTTTTTGGCCAGGTAAACTGGAAGGGTGGGGTGCCATTTACTGAGTGGGTCAAATGACAAGATAGCCACCTCAACAGCTATCAACCTCACTGCACAGAGCCCCTGCCCTGATAAAGCACACAGCCTGAGATTGAAGGCTAAACAAGGTAATATCCTTTCCCAGATTTGTGTGTGTCCTGGAGACCATAAGTGCCCAGTTCCTATGGCTGCAGTCCATGCTGGGACTGTTTGTAACCTTCAGCCTGTTGCTGAGGTTCATGCTTTGTGCTACTGTGAGTTCCTGCGAGTCCTGAACACCTATGGGGCAGGCGAAGATTCCACAAGCAAATTCTCTGAGTGAATCCTTTTTAATCCATAAAGTTATCCAAAGAAATCCTGATATCTAGTGGATCACCAAGTGATCCCTCAAACACAGGAAGGTGTATGGAGTGATGTCTGGTGACCACAACAGCCAAGGCCTTATATGAACCATGGATTTCATACACTATGGATGGTTCTTGCCGTGCTGCTTGGAAAAAGTGCAGTACACTCCCATTCCACTGTTACTATGCATGTAAATAACATGTAAAATTCAGTGTCCATGAGCAATTTAGGACAGTTATGCCTGCTTAGCGTGTTCTGTAAATTGTCTGCTAAAACATCTGCAGATTATTGCATGAATGCATTGCCAAATTTATGACAGTTAAAGTGCATCATGATCTGAAGATGGTAAGTGGTGGTTCTTGTTTCTAATAAGATAGACGTGTTGGTCTTACCTTTATCTCATTAGGGAGTTGTATGTCAATGCTTAAAATGCTCTGCTGTGTGGCATAGAAAGTATTAAATCCTTTCATGGGATAGTGGTTGAGATTTCTATTAGACATCCAAGTGGAGGTGTGAAGAAGGCAGTGTAAATGAGCTTGGAGGTGAGGAAAGACATTCAGGCTAGCTAGAGAGATACATTTGGGGAGTCACTGGTGGTAGATAAAGTGGTGGGATCAGTGCGATCCCTGGAGGGAGTTAGCATGGATAGAAGAGAACCAAATCCTGGGATACTTTGGAGCTTACAGGTCAGGGAGATGAGAAGCAACTAGCAAAGGAGCCTTGGATGAATGACCAAGGAGGAGATTTCAGAGGAAAACCAGTAGTATCCTGGAAGCCAAGTAAAGACGATGTTTTGAGGAGCAGGATGGGCTCAGCCATGTCCAGTGCTGCTGAAAGGTCTAGGAAGACTCACTGAGAAGGGTATAAGGGTACAAGTCACCGATGACCTCAGAGCAGTGTGGATAGAGTGGGATATTCATGAGATAATTTTTAGATCAATGGCTGCAAATAATTAAACTCAGCATATAGAGTTTGGGCATCTGTGACCTGTATTGATCATTGCTATTTTTCTTTTAACCATTTAACATCATCATCATCATTACTTTATTATTAAAGAAACAATAACTTTCTATAGTAAAATTCAGAGCCTATCCAGTAAAAAAGTTGATGTAGGAAGATATAAAAGTTCTTTTAACAAAACGTTGTCTTTCCCAATTCAGCCATGTGACTTTGGAGTCCTGCTTGTCACTACGGTTTCAGTGCGTTCACATCATGCTCTTTCAGATTTGCTGGAAATCTGTACAGATTTATTAAAAACACTTCAGGTCCTTTTGGGCACAAGGCCATCTGTGCTGCTGCTGCTTCCGCTTTCCCTTCCTTTTCCCCTTCCTGTTCTCCTCCTCTTCCTCTTTTATTTTTATTTATTTTTATTTTTATTTTTCATTGGGGAATTGGGGGGATGGGAACAGTGCTGGGGAATTGGGGGAAGGGGAACAGACAAGTTGCTGTCGTTTTGTTCTTCAGTCTAGTTGTGGAGGAC
>NW_017731529.1:2185379-2193370 GCF_001890085.2 Hipposideros armiger
TCTGGCCCCCTAATAAATACTTACAACATTATAGATTATATTCCTCGGACTGTCTTTTTCTATCCCTGAGGCCATATTACAATTACTAATTTGTTGTTCTTTATTTTTTAATACACAAGTATCATCTAATTCTTTTAGGTAGGTGTTCTGAAAATTTATTGCTCACCAGGTGCGTGAGTTCCTGAAAACCTAGCTTTAGACCCTTGAAATTAGTTCCGAATGGTGCCTGGTTGGAGGCTGTAAGCTTACACCGTGGCACACTCCTGAGAAAAGCCCCTTGAAACCTCCCTCTGTTTACTGTAAGGATCATGTTACACAGTCAGCTCATTATGAGGACACTGGGGAGAAATTTCTCCCTGAGAGTTGTGCGGCTCCAGGGTAACCCGTTTGTTTGTTCTTAGGAACATTGTTTTTCATGTAACTGATCCTCTTTCTTTTTTTTAATGCTGCGTACGAACATGCTAAAAGCCTAATTTGTGGCCTAGCTGTGCATAGAGCACAGCACCTTAAATCATGTGTGTTTGGGTTTTGTTTTGATTTAAAAAAAAATTAAACTCAGTTTTAGCCTCATCTTTTTAAAATCTTAAAAAAAAGAATTCCTGTCCTTTCACCCTTAACTGTCTTCTTCCCTAGTAGAAAAAATGCACACATTTTGTGAACTGCTTCTAGTGCTTTTGGGGACACAACCAGGAAAAAAGTCATTGTAAGAGGTGCTCAGTGCCTGTGGAGCACATGCATGGTCACCTTTTCCACAGTGATCAGCAAGGCCTGAAGGAAGCTGTTCGCCCCTGTGTTGTAGCCGTGTCACCCTCTGAGTGCCCTGGGCCTGGGCCCAGGGGGTGGCCTGAGTGATGGAAACAGGCTCTGCCCAGTTACCAATCGACCCGACCCCTGCCCACCCTCTTTAAACCCAGTGTGAGCCCTCCTGCTTCCCTGTCCTAGGAGAGCCCCCTTCAGTGCTCCCTGTCAGTAGGACCTTGGTGGTCCTGCCCCATCAACCCTCCAAATGTGACCAAAAGANCGCCATCACCGGGGACTCATGGCAGCCCAGCTCCAGGTTGAGCTGTTGTTCAGCATCTTAGCTGTAGAGGGCAGTGTCACTGGCCCTCCTATGTGGGATCCGAACCGGGGCCCTCTGGCCTCCCAAGCCAGTTCTTAACCATCGCGCCACTCGGCCGGCCCTCCTCCTCCTTTTTAAAGTAGATCACAGGGAAATGAAACAAGGAACAAGGCAGGTCCTTATCAATAGATCAAAGTGGTACGGGAACATTGTAGCCCATCTATTTAGCAAAAATTATATGTTGGTTGTGTACAAATTACTTCATCTAACATGGTCAGGTAGAATTTATTCCTGTAGATTGTAGAGGGAATTTTTACTTGTTCTTAGAGGATAAAATTAATAGATCAGGAAACTGGACCAAAGGGAAAATGAAAGTAGAGGGGGAAAAAAAAACAGTCACGGAGAAGCTAGTGTACAAGAATGCATGAGAGCAGGTCCTGTATGGTTGCTGGAAGCTGGCCAAAACTTGATTCTGAATTTCATAGAATTCTAGCAGCCTGGGCTAAGAAGGAAACTCGATCGTTAAGTGATTCAGTGTTCTGAAGGCAAAAACAAAGCAGTTGCTCAGGGGAAGCAGAGCTTTTCTTGGTATTGAGGTCTAAGAAATTTTCCTACCACAGAGGGAAGGTTGAGCGATGAGTGTACAGTGTCCTCAACAATGTCCCTACACAAGGTATTCCAGAGTTTTATGTAAAACTGTGTCTTTCATGGAGTGATAATGCTAAAAGCATGATTATATTCAGGACCCAAACAATGTTACCATTTTGTGGGGTTTTTTTTTGAGGAAACCGCCACTACTGATATTCGATGCTGTCAGTTTAAGTCATCTCCATGGGTTTTGACAGGTGAGTGAGTGGAGTGCAAGCTGAGAACTTGTTTAGGTTGTTAAAAGGCCTCGTCGGGGCTATGTGCCTGCGTGGATGACCACCAGCACCGGGAAGGGGGAGGCAAAAGAGGCTGTGCTGCTTCCTTACCGGAACCCCTGAGGATAAAGACAAACATACTTGGCATAAAAAACTATGGTCTCCCTGCCCCCAAAATCCTTTAGAAGGACCGGTGTAAATTCTGGTGTTCACATTGATGGCGTTAGTGAAAACTAGGAAAGGTGAGGGTTGGAAGAAACACGTTTCCAGGGAGGACCTGCATCTAATACCTGCATCGTCAGCTCTGTGACGAGCCCGGCAGCGCTCTGACTCACACCTGTGGATTGTCCTTTCCCGGTGTAAGCCTTTGCCTTTTCCATCCCAGCTCTCTTACTCTGTTCAAGTTTTAACAAATGACTTCGAGTAGCTCATATTTAACATAAACCGTTTCCACCTGGGCCCATACATACTTCCATTTATCTCAGTGAAAGAATTTCAAATAAAGCTTCAACGTGTTTTACGGTGTATACAGCAACTGCGGTCTGCCTATCTCACTGGTTTCCTTCAGTATAACTCTCTGTTTTGTGGGACAGTCTGAGATATTGTCAGACCGCTAAGAATTGTCTGCTCACTTGCCTCTGGCTGCTGGGGGCGGGTGCAGGCATGACTGAGAATGTGGAGACCAACATTCAAACAACATATTAAAAAGCTAGGCCTTACTCATTTTAATCAACTGTAAAGAATGCCTTTGAGTCATTAATATTCACATTTGAGTAGGAATGTGTTTTTATTTGGAAACTCTGAAATATTTGAGTTAACTATTTACTGCCTTGCAAGTAACAAGGATGGAAGAGTAGGCCTTTTCAGAGTGGGGTGGAGGATGGCACACCCATTTTTAACTCATTAGGTCTAATCTTTATTGATGGAAAGGACCATTTTAGGGCAGTGGATCTCATCCCTGGTTGTCCTTTGAGCTTGTGTGGGGAAGATCCTTGGTTCTACCTCAGACCAATTAAATCACACTCTCTGGGTATTGCTTAAGTGCCCAGGTGACTCGAAGGTGCCCAGGGGGTTGAGAACTGCTATTTAAGGATGTCACAAACTCTGGTCATTGGAATGCAGAGTCCAACTGGCTGTCAAGCGTTGATGGAGCCTCCAAAACGATCTTTTTTGTTCTCCAGTGTTATCATGCTAAATCTGCATTCTGTTTTCATGGATGTCTCAGTTTTCTCATATATTCGAAATTTACCCTAGCAGACAGCATCAGAACTTAAAAAAAAAAAAAAGTGGTTCCAGAAAGTAATCTCCCTGAATCCCTGTTGCCTAATAGATTTCTAAGGATAATTAAACTATTTCATGCTGACTCAGAACTAGCACTGCAGACATAGGAACAGTGCTGGGTCATAAAGGTGCTGCATTCAGGAGCAAATGGACAGGTGTGGAGGGCTCTTTGTCCTTTTACTAAGTGCTCTCAGACTGCTGTGCTCTGTATTCTATCTTATTTCCATAGTTTTTCTATAGTAGCTCCATTTTTTTCCCTTTTAACTTGTTGCTTCTCATCTGCAATGGACCTGGGAACCAACAGATAGATAGAATTGTGGGTCAAATAAGAATAAATTGTCAGTAAAGATCTAAGAACCTTTTTTTTTTTAAAAAAAATTCAATTATAGTTGACATTCGATATTATTTTACATTAGTTTCAGGTGTACAATGTAGTGGTTAAACATTTATATAATTTATGAAGCAATCCTCCTGATAAACCTAGGGACCTTTTTAAAGAATAAAATGTATGAATTGGAATGAATGGACTTTTTGTTTTTGTTGTTCTGGTTCTTCTGCTCTGTTCTAGAAAGGTGAGCTTGATTGGTAATTTCTAAATTGGGGGTAAGGAGTTACTACATGTAAAAAAGCAATGATGTGGGGCCTTAAATGAAAAATATTCTGGAATTTGGAGTTTCTGTGTTTTTATACACTCATTTGTTTCTAAATCTGAATCCCATATTTCATTATGCAATCTTGTTGAGATCACATACACACAGGAAGGAGAGAAGCTACAGTAGGACCAGTGTCACAGTGAGCTGCGGGACGGTGTTAGGACAGTAAACACGAAGATTAGTTTAATGCCTTTTATGTGGTAGGCAGTGTTCTCAGTGCTTGCCCCTCAATAACATGCTCCAAAGTCATATAACTTCAGGTATAAAGCTACTGGTGGTCTAGGGACATTACGGAGCCAGGCAAATGGCAAAAGCTTGCCCTATACATAACTTCACAATATTTTGTATTTTATATGATTTAATATTTTGGGCCCTTCAAATAGGTTGTGATGAGATTTTATTGTATTCATTAATTTAATTCTTGAAATGACCCATGATGTAAGTATTATCCCCATTTTATAGATGAGGAAACTGAAGCAAAGAGAATTTAAGTAACTCTCCCAGAGTCGCACAGTTAATAATTGGCAGAGTCAGGATTTGAACTGAATGTAGGCAGTCTGACTCACAGTCTCGTGCTCTCTCATAAGCTGCGCTCTATTGCCTTTAGAAATGCTTGGGCTGTTCTGTTTATTAGAAACTCAATGCTGAGTTTTTATTACAAACAACAATGTATTAAACCTTTCCATGAATAAAATTTTCTTTGAATTACTTTCCTGGGAAAAAAATCCCCTAAGCAGAAACCTAGGTGTTATGGGTTGAATTATATATGCCTAAAATGAATATGTTGGTCTTAACCCCCATATCTCAGAATGTGACTTTATGTGGAGTTAGTCTGCTGCTGTAGCTGATTATGATGAGGTCATACTGAGGGGGGATGGGCCCCTACTCCAACGTGACTATTGTCCTTGTAAAAAGGGGAAATTTGGAGACTGACAGACACTCAGGGAGAAAGTCATGTGAAGATTGCAGGTATGCTGCCACAAGGCAAAGAGTTACCAAAAGCAAGGAGAGAGGCCTTGGAACAGATCCTTCCCTAGAGACTTCAGAGTGAACAAGGCCCCGCTGACACCTTAACTTCAGACTTCTAGCTTCCAGAATTGCGAGACAATACATTTCTGGTGTTTAAGCCACTATTTTGTGGTACTTGGTTACATCAACCACAGGAAACTAATACAGATTCCTGGAAAAAATTCTCCTAGGTCAAAGAGTTATCCAAAACTCAAGGTTATTCAATATCTCTCAGAAACTTTGAGAAACTATAGCAGAGATGCTTATCATTTCTTTCTGGCCCATACCCTTTCCTAGATAACTGTCCCTTCCCATGGTCTGTCAGAGGTAGCTTTCTTTACAATGTGATCTGGCCCCACAGCTGATTGGACCAGGCTGGGCACTTGACCACAGGAAGAACAATCAGATTGGTTCTCTAGATTATCTGGAATTGAAATACAGAGAGTGATTAGGAAGCTGAGATGAAAGGTCATGAGGATTAAGGGCACCTTTGGGGGCAGCCTTGGAGGGGTTCCTTGTAAGCAGGTGAATGAATAGAGGAGCTAAGATTCAGTAGCAGGTGAGAATGAGATAGAAGTGGGCGAGTATAGAGACCAGTGGCTTCAGAATGTGCAAGGGAACTGTAGAGCTGACGATTTGATTGTTGATGGTATATAGTTTGGGGGTTGAATTATCCTTCATGCCCAGTTGTCCTTATTGCATTTGGAATTGGGAAGATACCTCTATTGGCTTTTATTTAGTTCCTTGTGAGTTTCAATTCTTGTAACCAAATGAACCCTGACCTAAATAGGGAAATAATGTGTAGAAAGGTTGCCTGAAGGATAGATAATGTATGTGTCCCTTTGTAATCTTCAAAATCTATCCCTGTGTTGAGTCTAGTCCCAGAAGAGCTGTGTCACATCATATCGGTCCTCCTGGAGTCATATTGACAGACTTGTCTTTTTTTTGTCATGAATGCTTTCCGCATTCTTACTACTTTAATCAGTATTGTCAAGTCGATTTTCTAAAAGGGATATATCAACCCATCTGACAAAGTTTGAGCATAACTATTTTACTGCAACTTACCATCAATGAGTAACGTGATGTTTTAAAAATGTTGGTAATTTTTAAGTGTAAAATGAAGTGTGTTTTTTCAGTATGTGTTTTTTTAGTACAACCAATTTTGTTTCTTTCTTTCTATTTGTAGCCTAGTATTTATCTTTTAATAGCTTGGTATTTATCTTGCCAAATTATGGATTTGACTCAGGTGATCCATAGAATCCCTTACCCCAAGGCAATTATTAGCATTTCTGTCCAGAGGGCACACATAACTTCTGGTTGTTTTATATGAGGAATTGTATATTGGCCAGTGGCATGCCACAAATGAGGTAGGAGAGATAGGAAAGGAGTTTACACCTGCCTTGGGGCTGCCCCCCAAAGCCTGACCTTAGGAGCAACATGGTGGCTTTGAATTTCTCAGTGGACAAATCATTTGAATAAGTGGCACACACCTGGAGAGAATCTTCAAAATATCGGGGGGATCACTTCATATTATAAATTATATAAATGCCTGACCACTGTGCTGTACACCTGAAGCTAATATAAAATAATACTGAATGTCAACTATAATTAAATATCACACACACACACACACACACACACACACACAACAGTGGGTGCCAAAAAAATGTATACACATTTAAGAAAGGAAAAACTGTATTGAAATTGTAATACAATGAATGACACTAGCATTCATTTGATTAACACCATTTTTTGAATGTCATACTACACATTGCTACCATAATTCAATTCAACTTTATAAAGTAATACATAGATATCGTCTCGTCTCTTAAAATGTGTACATTTTTTTGGCACCCCCAGTAGATGTGTATATACATATAGGCTATATCTTTTAGTATATATGAGTTTGAATTTTTTTCTTCTTATTCATTAACTAATAATTTATATTAATTTTCTTTGTAGTCTTTTCAGATATCCTGAATTAGTGATAATGAATACTAATTCCTGGGAAGTCTACCTCAAAGCAGTAGAATTTTCTTTGAAGTCTTCTAATTTTACTTTAAGAACCACATACATTTTGCATTCTATCATATATATTATATATGTTAATTTTACAAATGACTACTCACCACTATAAATGGGATGCTTTAGACGGATGTCCCATGTTCCATGGATGGGTATGTTAGTTTGAGAAGCCTTACTCTGGGACCTTGTTTGCCCACTTGACTTGCATGGGAAAAGACCCCCAAGTTATTTTTTTGAGGGAAATCTGGCCATATCTGTAGCTATTTCCTCAGCTGACTTTTCTACAAAGGTGAAAATGCCTTTCAGGGATAGATGCCTGCACACTACCACCTCCAGCTTGGTTGGCACGTAAAACACTTGGATTTGTACTTGAGGGCAACTGAAGGGTCCATTTTCTACCACGTGCTTTATGGGGAGTACAACCAGGAATTCATAGCCATTTAATTACCTAATGCTAGATTGGGAACATAATAGTTATGGAAAATTGCCTAAAGAATATGCAGTCAATCCAGTGTTTTTTAAGCTAAACGTATTTTAGGATCACTGTGCCTTATTTGCACATCATTTGGTTTAATTTATTACATACCCACTTATCAGTCTCAGTTAGATGTTTCCAGAGGTCTCTCTGGCATCCTATTAGATTCTGATGCTGACAATGTTAGAATTTTAGTAATTAAAAACTTTTCAATATGGTTTGCATAGAACCCCACTTTCCTAAAGTGTTTATCAGAGGAGATTAGGTTGGTTGGTTTGTTCCCGCAACTGTGGTGCCTGCCTTTGTTCTTTATTTTATTATTTTATTATTTTAAATTATTTATTTATTTATTTATTTTTTAATTTATTTTTTTATTGTTAGTTTCAGGTGTACAGAATAATACAATAGTTACCCTTTTTCACCCTCACCAGGTAACAACCCCTCTCCCCCCATCTATTGCCTCCCACCCCCGATATCATGCTTATCTGTTACAATTCCATTGAATCCGTTCCCGCTCTCTACTCCATGTCCCGAGACTATATGTATATATATAATTATAGTTGACATACAGTATTATTCAACATCAGTTTCAGAAATACAATGCGGTGGTCAGGCCTCTACATTGA